>NW_027003099.1:0-35000 GCF_036934945.1 Oncorhynchus masou masou | reverse complement strand
CAATGGTTTACTGGTACGAGAGTTAACTCAAATGTACTCAAATGTTGACGTTAATATGAATTGTTAATACAATGTGTGATGCTATTTTGTAATAAATCTCTTTAGGGGTCAGTTCCTCTTCGGATATTACTTCGTTATGTGCTTAGTTGTAACGGCTTTCTTGGTGTGAAGGAGAGTCGGACCAAAATGCGGCGTGGCTATTAAGATTCCTGTTTTAATAAAACAACTAAAACACAAACACTACAAAACAAGAAACGTGCAAAGAGAAGAGGAAGGAAGGAAGGAAGGAAGGAAGGAAGGAAGGAAGGAAGGAAGGAAGGAAGGAAGGAAGGAAGGAAGGAAGGAAGGAAGGAAGGAAGGAAGGAAGGAAGGAAGGAAGGAAGGAAGGAAAAGAAAAAACAAAAAAACAGTCCTATCTGGTGCCACAAACACAAAGACAGGAACAATCACCCACAAACCTCAACACCAAACAGGCTACCTAAATATGGTTCCCAATCAGAGACAATGACTAACACCTGCCTCTGATTGAGAACCATATCAGGCCAAACATAGAACGAGACAAACTAGACATGTAACATAGAATGCCCACTCAGATCACACCCTGACCAAACAAAACATAGAAACATACAAAGCAAACTATGGTCAGGGTGTGACATTAGTGGTCGGAATATTTGATAAACATCTCTGGATACCTGAAGATATTATCTTGTTTTGGGCAAAATATAAGGGGATTTCCCCAGAAGATACAAAATATTCACATTTTATCAATAAAAAAACAAACATTTCTTTTTAAATGACCTTGATTCTACTTGGAATAATTTATTAGGGTTTTACTGCAAAAGCATCTCTATTATATATATTATATTCTGTAAATATATGCATTATAAAATGGTGTCAACTCAGAACTGCCAACGTTTTTCAAAGATAATTGACTAAATCTTTGATAAAAGCAGAAAATATGTCATGGCCACCCAACTTTGTGTTGTAGCTGGCAACAGGAAGTACCCTCTTGTCTTGGCAAGATTGGAGCAGTGGTATGTGATAAGATAACTGAGTCTCTAGGCTCTTTGTTTAGTTAACACAATACACACTTATAGTTTAGTAATGTCCCCCTCAGACTATTGGAGCTGAGGACTCACAATACACACTTATAGTTTAGTAATGTCCCCCTCACAGACTATTGGAGCTGAGGACTCACAATACACACTTATAGTTTAGTAATGTCCCCCTCAGACTATTGGAGCTGAGGACTCACAATACACACTTATAGTTTAGTAATGTCCCACTCAGACTATTGGAGCTGAGGACTCACAATACACACTTATAGTTTAGTAATGTCCCCCTCAGACTATTGGAGCTGAGGACTCACAATACACACTTATAGTTTAGTAATGTCCCCCTCAGACTATTGGAGCTGAGGACTCACAATACACACTTATAGTTTAATAATGTCCCCCTCAGACTATTGGAGCTGAGGACTCACAATACAGACTTATAGTTTAGTAATGTCTCACTCAGACTATTGGAGCTGAGGACCTAAAGAAACTACGACCAGGTAAAGGTGAATGTTGGGGCAGAGTACTCACCATGTGAACCAGTCTAGGTAGAACCTAAAGACACTACGGCCAGGTAAAGACACTACGACCAGGTAAAGACACTACGGCCAGGTAAAGACACTACAGCCAGGTAAAGACATTACGGCCAGGTAAAGACACTACAGCCAGGTAAAGACACTACGGCCAGGTAAAGACACTACGGCCAGGTAAAGACACTACGACCAGGTAAAGACACTGCAGCCAGGTAAAGACACTACGACCAGGTAAAGACACTACGACCAGGTAAAGACACTACGGCCAGGTAAAGACACTACAGCCAGGTAAAGACACTATGACCAGGTAAAGACACTACGACCAGGTAAAGACACTACGGCCAGGTAAAGACACTACAGCCAGGTAAAGACACTACAGCCAGGTAAAGACACTATGACCAGGTAAAGACACTACGACCAGGTAAAGACACTACAACCAGGTAAAGACACTATGACCAGGTAAAGACACTACGACCAGGTAAAGACACTACAGCCAGGTAAAGACACTACAGCCAGGTAAAGACACTACGACCAGGTAAAGACACTACGACCAGGTAAAGACACTACGACCAGGTAAAGACACTACGACCAGGTAAAGACACTACGGCCAGGTAAAGACACTACGGCCAGGTAAAGACACTACGACCAGGTAAAGGTGAATGTTTTGACTTCCCCCATTGGTTTTACACCTCTACGGTATGATTATTATTTAGTTTTCATTCCACTTATGAATTGATGTCAAAAATAGTTTGATAAATACATATATATCGATAACTGTATATATTTAAATCCTTTCATTTACTGTACCTACCTGTCCTAATCAACCTGATATTATACTGCACCTACCTGTCCTAATCAACCTGATATTTTACTGTACCTACCTGTCCTAATCAACCTGATATTATACTGTACCTACCTGTCCTAATCAACCTGATATTTTACTGTACCTACCTGTCCTAATCAACCTTATATTATACTGTACCTACCTGTCCTAATCAACCTGATATTTTACTGTACCTACCTGTCCTAATCAATCTGATATTATACTGTACCTAACTGTCTTAATCAACCTGATATTTTAGAATCAGAATCTCAGCAGCGTTCCACCAAATCTGCCCGACGACACCCAATACGTAGACATCTCACACAACAACATCGCTAGATTAGATTATGAGGACCTTACTGGACTGACCCAATGCGTTGGCTCACACTGTCAGGCTACAGTTCCTAAATGTATCTCACAACTCCTTGTCAACCATCCTGGATCTGTCCTTGCCTCAACTCCAGATCCTGGAATTATCAAGCAACTAATATATGACAGTCATCTAGTGCCAAGATCCCATTAAAAACCTCACAAACCTTCAATTCCTTGCACTCGGAAGCGTAAATGCCATTTCCGGGGGAACAACAATGACTTTGCTACCCTGAGAAATGTATATCTTTAAAATAAACCTTGGTTTGGGTGATAGGAAGTGAGCGACAGAGATATGAATCTGGTTCTCTCTTGCGTCTCTTGTAGTGGATGCGAGCTTTGATTGGAAACCAGTGGAGTGTGTGGAGGAGCGGGGTGACATGAGAGAAGTTGGGAAGGTTGATAACCAGGCGGGCTGCAGCGTTCTGGATAAGTTACAGGGGGTTTGATGGCACAAGCGGGGAGCCCAGCCAACATAGAGTTGCAGTAGTCCAGACGGGGAGATGACAAGAGCCTGGAGTGAGACTACGTGGTGCACAGATCCTCTCCACATCACCAGGTCAGTGAGACTACGTGGTGCACAGATCCTCTCCACATCACCAGGTCAGTGAGACTACGTGGTGCACAGATCCTCTCCACATCACCAGGTCAGTGAGACTACGTGGTGCACAGATCCTCTCCACATCACCAGGTCAGTGAGACTACGTGGTGCACAGATCCTCTCCACATCACCAGGTCAGTGAGACTACGTGGTGCACAGATCCTCTCCACATCACCAGGTCAGTGAGACTACGTGGTGCACAGATCCTCTCCACATCACCAGGTCAGTGAGACTACGTGTTGCACAGATCCTCTCCACATCACCAGGTCAGTGAGACTACGTGGTGCACAGATCCTCTCCACATCACCAGGTCAGTGAGACTACGTGGTGCACAGATCCTCTCCACATCACCGGGTCAGTGAGACTACGTGGTGCACAGATCCTCTCCACATCACCGGGTCAGTGAGACTACGTGGTGCACAGATCCTCTCCACAACACCGGGTCAGTGAGACTACGTGGTGCACAGATCCTCTCCACATCACCGGGTCAGTGAGACTCTCCACGTGGTGCACAGATCCTCTCCACATCACCAGGTCAGTGAGACTATGTGGTGCACAGATCCTCTCCACATCACCGGGTCAGTGAGACTACGTGGAGCACAGATCCTCTCCACATCACCAGGTCGGAGCCTTTCTTTCCAGTATGTCTTTACTCTTTTGTCCCTTTGCCATCCCTCCTGACAGTCCCACTGTGTGCTTCCAGAGGGAGGAGAGAGAGGATTGGGCCTGTGTGTGTCAATTCTAGACAAGAGAATAGAGAATTTATCCTATCAGAAATCTCAACAGCGTGCCACCAAATCTGCCCGACGACACCCCAATGCTTAGACATTTTCCCACAACACCATCGATAGACTAGATGATGAGGACCTCACTGGATTAAAACCACCGTTGTCTCCTGAAGGCAACTCACTGTGGGTCTGAGGTTCATATCTCCTGAAGGCAACTCACTGTGGGTCTGAGATTCATATCTCCTGAAGGCAACTCATTGTGGGTCTGAGATTCGTATCTCCTGAAGGCAACTCACTGTGGGTCTGAGGTTCAAATCTCCTGAAGGCAACTCATTGTGGGTCTGAGATTCATATCTCCTGAAGGCAACTCACTGTGGGTCTGAGGTTCAAATCTCCTGAAGGCAACTCATTGTGGGTCTGAGATTCATATCTCCTGAAGGCAACTCACTGTGGGTCTGAGGCTAAGCTAAAGGTTCTGAATGTATCTCACTGCTTATCAACCATCATGGATCTCTCGTTGCCTCAACTCCCGATCCTGGACCTTATCAAGCCACCTAAACGACATCTATCGACTGCCAAGTACCTTTGAAAACCTAACCCATCTTGAATTCCTTCTGCTTGGGAAAGCAACTGCTTATTTGAGTTTATTTTTATTTTTACAGGGACAGTGCACATTAATCAACGTTTCAGTAAAAGTGCCGGTTTTAGCCAGCCGTCTAATTTTCAACCGCAGACCCTGGGCAGGTTATTAAAAACAATTACAATATAGACAATAGCAACATAGAACAAGCAAGACATAGCAACATAGGACAAGCAAGACGTAGCATACAGACAGAGCAACATAGGACAAGCAAGACATAGCAACATAGGACAAGCAAGACGTAGCATACAGACAGAGCAACATAGGACAAGCAAGCAAACGTAGCATACAGACAGAGCAACATAGGACAAGCAAGACATAGCAACATAGGACAAGCAAGACGTAGCATACAGACAGAGCAACATAGGACAAGCAAGACGTAGCATACAGACAGAGCAACATAGGACAAGCAAGACGTAGCATACAGACAGAGCAACATAGGACAAGCAAGACGTAGCATACAGACAGAGCAACATAGGACAAGCAAGACATAGCAACATAGGACAAGCAAGACGTAGCATACAGACAGAGCAACATAGAACAAGCAAGACATAGCAACATAGGACAAGCAAGACGTAGCATACAGACAGAGCAACATAGGACAAGCAAGACATAGCATACAGACAGAGCAACATAGGACAAGCAAGACATAGCAACATAGGACAAGCAAGACGTAGCATACAGACAGAGCAACATAGGACAAGCAAGACGTAGCATACAGACAGAGCAACATAGAACAAAAATCAGCAAGACAGTGAACAACATTGACTTTGCCCAGCTGTGAAACGTATATCTTTAAAACACCTTGGTTTTGGGCGATAGGAAGTGAGTGGTTTTCTCTCCAACGAAATGTTCCCCTCGTGATTAATAAAGTATTTGTGTCTTTCTCTCTTTCTCTCTCTAATCAGCGTATTGCAGGACTCCCTGGTCTTCCTCCTCTTGGAGTCCATCCCTCCAGACTCTCTCTCTAATCAGCGTACAACAGGACTCCCTGGTCTTCCTCCTCTTGGAGTCCATCCCTCCAGACTCTCTCTCTAATCAGCGTACAACAGGACTCCCTGGTCTTCCTCCTCTTGGAGTCCATCCCTCCAGACTCTCTCTCTAATCAGCGTACAACAGGACTCCCTGGTCTTCCTCCTCTTGGAGTCCATCCCTCCAGACTCTCTCTCTAATCAGCGTACAACAGGACTCCCTGGTCTTCCTCCTCTTGGAGTCCATCCCTCCAGACTCTCTCTCTCTAATCAGCGTACAACAGGACTCCCTGGTCTTCCTCCTCTTGGAGTCCATCCCTCCAGACTCTCTGCCTCGGGAAGTTCCCGAACCTGCGGACAATGCTGAGGCAGCAGAGCTACCTGGTCTGGAGAGGAAGAGACAGGCGTTTTGGAGCAGTCTGACAGCTATGCTGAGGACAGAAGACAAGAGCATGGTGCTAAAGGTCCTAGCTGCAGATGTAGCTGATACATTACCTCTGATGACAGACCAGGGCTGAGCATGGTGCTAAAGGTCCTAGCTGTAGATGTAGCTGATACATTACCTCTGATGACAGACCAGGGCTGAGCATGGTGCTAAAGGTCCTAGCTGCAGATGTAGCTGATACATTACCTCTGATGACAGACCAGGGCTGAGCATGGTGCTAAAGGTCCTAGCTGCAGATGTAGCTGATACATTACCTCTGATGACAGACCAGGGCTGAGCATGGTGCTAAAGGTCCTAGCTGCAGATGTAGCTGATACATTACCTCTGATGACAGACCAGGGCTGAGCATGGTGCTAAATAGCTGATACATTACCTCTGATGACAGATCAGGGCTGAGCATGGTGCTAAATAGCTGATACATTACCTCTGATGACAGACCAGGGCTGAGCATGGTGCTAAATAGCTGATACATTACCTCTGGTGACAGACCAGGGCTGAGCATGGTGCTAAATAGCTGATACATTACCTCTGATGACAGACCAGGGCTGAGCATGGTGCTAAATAGCTGATACATTACCTCTGGTGACAAACCAGGGCTGAGCATGGTGCTAAATAGCTGATACATTACCTCTGATGACAGACCAGGGCTGAGCATGGTGCTAAATAGCTGATACATTACCTCTGATGACAGACCAGGGCTGAGCATGGTGCTAAATAGCTGATACATTACCTCTGATGACAGACCAGGGCTGAGCATGCTGTCCATCAGTTGTGTGTGTCTAGTATTTCAGTGTATTTTAATGTGTGATGTTTAACTACAACAGCAACGTATATTGTGCTCTCTTTTGCCTTCAATATTATTGAATGGAACGTTTGGAGAAAGCAATGTTGGTGACTACAATACCCATAAGCCCATTATAATAATGACTATTTCTGCAGCCAGAGGGTATTTGTGGGGTTCCTTCCAGGTACCAGCTCATGTTGGAGTACAGGGGAATGAGGAAGTGGATGTTCTTGCCAAGCAGGCTCTCCAACATCCTAACATTCACATGGAAATGTCCATCAGCTAAGCAGAAGCCAAGGGGGTTTATTTATTACATTGTTTAAAAAACCAATGGAAAGAGTTGTGGAACAGGGAGACACCAATGGAAAGAGTTGTGGAACAGGGAGAAACCCATGGAAAGAGTTGTGGAACAGGGAGAAACCAATAGAAAGAGTTGTGGAACAGGGAGAAACCAATAGAAAGAGTTGTGGAACAGGGAGAAACCAATAGAAAGAGTTGTGGAACAGGGAGAAACCAAATGGAAAGAGTTGTGGAACAGGGAGAAACCAATAGAAAGAGTTGTGGAACAGGGAGAAACCAAATGGAAAGAGTTGTGGAACAGGGAGAAACCAATAGAAAGACACCTGTATAAGATCCAGGAAAAGGTGACGACAGGAATATTCTCAGGTGGAGAGGGAACGGAGGAAACAAAGGTTTGGACACACCAGGCTCAGCAGTTGATTGGTGGGAAAGCATCCGACTGGGAGGTGTCATCGCTCACCAGAGGAGATGGAGACAAAGGAACACATTCTATTTTAGTGCCAGCAATATGGGAGTGGGGGAAAAGGGGAGAGATAGTTATTATATGTTAAGGAGTAAATGGTGTTGAAGAGCTTTAAGTGAACTGCTTGGTAAATCTTCAGGAGATAGTCGTGTTTTATGATTTATATCGTTGCCTTCAGGAGATAGTCGTGTTTTATGATTTATATCGTTGCCTTCAGGAGATAGTCGTGTTTTATGATTTATATCGTTGCCTTCAGGAGATAGTCGTGTTTTATGATTTATATCGTTGCCTTCAGGAGATAGTCGTGTTTTATGATTTATATCGTTGCCTTCAGGAGATAGTCGTGTTTTATGATTTATATCGTTGCCTTCAGGAGATAGTCGTGTTTTATGATTTATATCGTTGCCTTCAGGAGATAGTCGTGTTTTATGATTTATATCGTTGCCTTCAGGAGATAGTCGTGTTTTATGATTTATATCGTTGCCTTCAGGAGATATAGTCGTGTTTTATGATTTATATCGTTGCCTTCAGGAGATGAGAACAATGGGACGGATTCAGACCTTGTCTGTCTCTGGTCCGCTCCACTCCACTCCAGTTGGTGGTAGTAATGCACCTTAAAGTTGGTTGCCAACCGCCATATAAAAACCACAGAAGAAGCAGCAGATGCAGCAGGAGCAGCAGGAGCAGCAGCAGCAGGAGCAGCAGCAGCAGCAGCAGCAGGGAGCAGCAGGAGAGGGGAGCAGCAGCAAGAGGAGCAGCGAGATGTTAATGGTCTCCCATTTTCCCTCCTCTCCATTCCAATTTAAGATGGTGGTGAGAAGGTAATGCAGAAGAGAGAAGTCGGTAGAGAAAGTGAGACGACGCGACAAAGGCGAGACAATGGCGCTAACTACAAACCTTTGTCTCCTGAGTACAAAGAAACTTCTCCTGAGTACAAAGACACTTCTCCTGAGTACAAAGACACTTCTCCTGAGTACAAAGAAACTTCTCCTGAGTACAATCCAAGTTAACATCCTTTTAGATGTATTTGAGGATATTGAGAATGTCTAAATGGCACTAGTGGTTTGCTCTGAAGTTAAGCCTGCCCTATTTCAGCCACACCCATTGCTGACTGGTGTATAAAATCGAGCACACAGCCATGCAATCTCCATAGACAAACATTGGCAGTAGAATGGCATTACTGAAGAGTTCAGTGACTTTCAACTTGGCACCGTTTAAAGGGATGCCATCTTTCCAACAAGTTCGTTTTTCTAAAATCTGCCCTGCTAGAGCTGCCCCGGTCAACTCTAAGTGCTGTTATTGTGAAATGGAAATGTCTCGGGGCAACAACGGCTCAGCCACGAAGTGGTAGGCCACACAAACGCACAGAACGGGACCGCCGAGTGCTGAACCGCGTAGCACGTAAAAATCATCTGTCCTTGGTTGCAACACTCACTACTGAGTTCCAAACTGCCTCTGGAAGCAACGTCAGTTGATAACTATTCGTTGGGAGCTTTATGAAATGTGGTTTCCATGGCCGAGCAGCCGCACACAAGCCTAAGATCACCATGCGCAATGCCAAGCATTGACTGGACTGATGGAAAGCTCGCTGCCAAGGGACTCTGGAGCAGTGGAAACGTGTTCTCTGGAGTGATGAATCACGTTTCACCATCTGGCAGTGTGACTGATGAATCTGGCTTTGGAACCTACCTGCCCCAATGTCAACTGTAAAGTTTGGTGGATCCGGAAAAATGGTCTGGGACTGTTTTTCATGGTTCGGTCTAGCCCCCTTAGTTCCAGTGAAGGGAAATCTTAACGCCACAGCATACATTTTCATTCTAGACGATTCTGTGCTTCCAACTTTGTGGCAACAGTATGGGGAAAGCCCTTTCCTGTTTCGGCATGACAATACCCCACCATACAGAAACGATGACAAGGGTTAGGGTTAGGGTTAGGGTGACAAGGCCCCCATGCACAAAGCCAGGTCCATACAGAAATGGTTTGTCGAGATCGGTGTGGAAGAATTTGACTGACCTGCACAGAGCCCGAACCTCAGCCTCATCGAGCACCTTTGGAATTAATTGGAACGCCGACTGCGAGCCAGGCCTAATCGCCCAACATCAGTACCCGACCTCACTAATGCTCTTGTGGCTGAATGGAAGCAAGTCCCCCCGCAGCAATGTTCCAACATCTAGTGGAAAGCCTTCCCAGAAGAGTGGAGGCTGTTATAGCAGCAATTTTCCAACATCTAGTGGAAAGCCTTCCCAGAAGAGTGGAGGCTGTTATAGCAGCAATGTTCCAACATCTAGTGGAAAGCCTTCCCAGATGAGTGGAGGCTGTTATAGCAGCAATGTTCCAACATCTAGTGGAAAACCTTCCCAGAAGAGTGGAGGCTGTTATAGCAGCAATGTTCCAACATCTAGTGGAAAGCCTTCCCAGAAGAGTGGAGGCTGTTATAGCAGCAATGTTCCAACATCTAGTGGAAAACCTTCCCAGAAGAGTGGAGGCTGTTATAGCAGCAATGTTCCAACATCTAGTGGAAAGCCTTCCCAAAAGAGTGGAGGCTGTTATAGCAGCAATGTTCCAACATCTAGTGGAAAACCTTCCCAGAAGAGTGGAGGCTGTTATAGCAGCAATGTTCCAACATCTAGTGGAAAGCCTTCCCAAAAGAGTGGAGGCTGTTATAGCAGCAATGTTCCAACATCTAGTGGAAAATCTTCCCAGAAAAGTGGAGGCTGTTATAGCAGCAATGTTCCAACATCTAGTGGAAAGCCTTCCCAGAAGAGTGGAGGCTGTTATAGCAGCAATGTTTCAACATCTAGTGGAAAGCCTTCCCAGAAGAGTGGAGGCTGTTATAGCAGCAATGTTCCAACATCTAGTGGAAAGCCTTCCCAGAAGAGTGGAGGCTGTTATAGCAGCAATGTTCAAACATCTAGTGGAAAGCCTTCCCAGAAGAGTGGAGGCTGTTATAGCAGCAATGTTCCAACATCTAGTGGAAAGCCTTCCCAGAAGAGTGGAGGCTGTTATAGTAGTAAAGGGGGGACCAACTCCATATTAATGCCCATGATTTCGAATGAGATGTTGTACGAGCAGGTGTCCACATACTTTTTGGTCATGTGGTGTATGTCGTGTCAAGCTGGTTGAAAAACAAACTGGCAGCGGTTAAATCTGTCAAAGTTTTGAGAAGTGTAATTGTGTTTATTGTTTTTCTGCCCAGAGGCAGCAGGCGCTCTCCGTCACGCGTCTCAGGGCTCAACCTGACTGCCGTGCTTTGCAATCCGGAGCAGGGAGCGGCTCAAAGGAGTGATCAGTGGGGTGGATCAAATGTAAAAAATAATATTGCTGGTATTTGTGACGCCCGCCGTTTGATGAGATGTAGCCCCGGTGGCAATTCCCTGTCTGTTTTGTTAGCTTTGACACAGAGTTTCCACCTAAAAAGGTCAGGTTAGGTTATATTTGATATTCTGTGAGGGCCCATGTTCCGAACCCGCTACGGTGCTTTAGGTGCCAAGGATTCAGACATGTTGCAGCATTGTGTAAAAGGGAGATGTGCAGGAGGGCATGGTCAGAGGGAGTGTAAAGTTGGGATAGAGTTGGGATAGAAAAAAGCACTGTGTGTTAACTGCAGCTGGGGATGCGAAGTGCCCTGTGAGACACAGACAGGTTGAGATTGCCAGTTTCGAGTGGGGAAGAAAGTTTTGTATGCTGAGGCAGTGAAGAGACTAGAGGATAGCCCAAGGTTGAGTGATTCCACTGGGATACCGTCAGTGAGTAGGCCTGAAAAGAGAGAGAGAGACAGAGAGAATGAGTTTTAGTAAGGTATGATTTCTTGAGTTTTTATTTCTATGGTCATTAATTGTACCACACAGATGGAATGGAAATCGCAGAAGGTTGATCTAGTGGTATCAGCAGCAGATAAGTTATTGGGCGTCAGAGCTTTTAGTGCAGAAGAACTACATGGGGTTATGAGAGAAGGGGATCCAGCCCCCCAGGCCGTAATCCTTTTGTAGGATCTCGTAGTAGCCGAAGGAGCCATCCTCCCCTCATCAGCCTCATGTGGTAGGGTTAGATTGTGATGCAATTTAAAAAAAAATACCATTCCCCTTTATCGTTTTTTGTGAAGGGGATACTACTGCACTGCTGGAGCTAGGAACACAATCATTTCGCCACACCTGCAATAACATCTGCTAAATATGTGTATGTGACCGATACAATTTGATTTGATTTGAACAAAACTTGTAATTCACACTCCGACCTGTGAAAGGCAGTAATACGCAACAAAGCCTCTAGTCTGTCAGACCAACACGAAGAAGAAGAGAAGGTACCGCTATCATTACACAGAGGCTGAAAGAGAAAAAGCAAGGCGTTTTCTCAAGAGGGACAACGAGAATTGAATATTAACGCTGACTGAAATACAGTTGCAAGCTCAGAAATAGTATCAATCCCTGCCCTAGTTTGGTCTGGATATCCCCTGGAGAGAAATCCCAGCAAAAATAGACAGGGTGAGTAACTCAAACTCTCGCCTGAAACTAGCGCCAGATAGCTTGCAATGATTACAAAAGTAAATCGGGATGGAGCACAAACCCATAATTCACAAATATCCTACCCCTGTCTTCGAAGTTAATGTTATAAGAGCAGTGGGAAAAGTCAAAAGGTTCGCCCAAAATGCTTGCAGGTCTTGGGGGCCAATCTGAGTAGGAAAGTCCCAGGCTTTGCCGGGAAGGGATAGGCCGCACTGTCAGTGTTGAACGGTTTTCCTTTTTCTTTGCTAATGCTAAACCTAGCTAGCTAACAGATAGCAAACCTGACACTTCTTTCTCGTTTGAAAACCTGTTTTATACGTCTAAAAGTAGTGTAGTGTTTTTGTTTATAATATGAAAATAGTATTTTAGAATGTCATTAGTGTTCAGTTATATTTATTATTGTTGGTTTGTCTGGTTAGCTAGCTAGCCTACAGAGAGTTGCTAGCTTCATACGCTAGCGCTAGCTAGCTACATTCGCGTCACTTGACCGGCTTATTTAAAGTGTTCACACCACGTCAGTTTTATCACATTTTGTTGTTACACCCAGAATTGAAAATTCATAACATTTAGATTAGTTTGTTACTGGCCTACACACAATACCCCGTAAAGTAATGTCAAAGTGGAATTATGTTTTTTTACAAGTCTTTACAGATGTATTAGAATGGTATTGAGTTGAGTCACAAGTTGCATGGACTCACTGTGTACAATAGTGTTTAACATGATTTCTGAATGACTACCTCATCTCTGTACCCCACACATACAATTATCTTTAAGGTTCCGCAATGTTTTTCAAACACAGATTCAACCACAAAGACCAGCGAGCTTGTTAGATGGGGAAGAAAAAAAGACATTGAATATCCCTTTGAACAAAGTGAATGTTTTAATTACACTCTGGTGGTGGTGTATCAATACATCCAGTCACTACAAAGATAGACGTCCTTTCTAACTAAGTTGCCGGAGAGGAAGGAAACCGCTCAGAGATTCACCATGAGGCCAATGGTGACTTTAAAACAGTTACAGAGGTTGTTGGTTAGCAGTGTTTTTGTAGCGCACATGATGGTAGAGTTTGTAAATAATCAAGATATCATTCTGCCAGGTAGGCATTAGGCTACATTGTAGTTAACATTTAATTGAGAAAGTTTTTGTGTAAGCCTTGCCATCTACCAGAAGACTGTTTTTATTAGCATCTTTGCTAACGTCTACACAAAGTGGTAGACCGGCACATACACACAGGGGATCTCGTTGCCTGTTCAGAAAGTTACAGGAAATACGAATCACTGAAGCATTCTGTTCATGTCTTATGATAGAATTGAACAATATTCAGTAAAGTTTGTTTTAATGTTTGGCTTCCGTCCATCTTCTCTGCATGGTGGTTTTTCCAAGGCCCTAATCCTCCAGGGCCTTGGAAAATTGCAATTAGCTCAGAACAGGGCAGCACGGCTGGCCCTCGGATGTAGACAGAGAGCAAACATTAATAATATGCATGTCAATCTCTCCTGGCTCAAAGTAGAGAGATTGACTTCATCACTATTTGAATTAGTGAGAGGTTGAAAGCACCGAGCTGTCTGTTTTTTAAACAAAGAGCACATAGCTCGGACATGCATACCCCCACAAGACATGCCACCAGAGGTTTCTTCGCAGTCTTAAGTCCAGAACAGACCATGGGAGGTGGACGGTACTACAGGAAATATAATGATTATGATCACACTTCCTCAATGTAAATATTATGGTGAAACTATACCAAAGATGGTTTAGAAACTTGTGAACCAAGCTGGTGTTTGTGCGTGTGTGTGTGTGTGTGTGTGTGTGTGTGTGTGTGTGTGTATATATATATATATTTATTTATTTGTGAATCGCCCATAAATTTGAAAAAAGCAAGATATGATTTTTAGGCCATATTTCCCAGCCCTAGTTGGGAGGCCCAAGAGACCAGGCGTGGCAGGACGGAGTGCTGTGGCAGGAACGGAGAGCTCGGGTTGGGGTGTAGGGTTTGATCATAGCCTGAAGGTAGTTAGGGCCAAGAGCCTAGGGGTGGCAGGACGGAGTGCTCAGGTTGGGGTGTAGGGTTTGATCATAGCCTGAAGGTAGTTAGGGCCAAGAGCCTCGGGGTGGCAGGACGGAGTGCTCAGGTTGGGGTGTAGGGTTTGATCATAGCCTGAAGGTAGTTAGGGCCAAGAGCCTCGGGGTGGCAGGACGGAGTGCTCAGGTTGGGGTGTAGGGTTTGATCATAGCCTGAAGGTAGTTAGGGCCAAGAGCCTCGGGGTGGCAGGACGGAGTGCTCAGGTTGGGGTGTAGGGTTTGATCATAGCCTGAAGGTAGTTAGGGCCAAGAGCCTCGGGGTGGCAGGACGGAGAGCTCAGGTTGGGGTGTAGGGTTTGATCATAGCCTGAAGGTAGTTAGGGCCAAGAGCCTCGGGGTGGCAGGACGGAGAGCTCAGGTTGGGGTGTAGGGTTTGATCATAGCCTGAAGGTAGTTAGGGCCAAGAGCCTCGGGGTGGCAGGACGGAGAGCTCAGGTTGGGGTGTAGGGTTTGATCATAGCCTGAAGGTAGTTAGGGCCAAGAGCCTCGGGGTGGCAGGACGGAGAGCTCAGGTTGGGGTGTAGGGTTTGATCATAGCCTGAAGGTAGGGATGGGCAGTTCCTCTTGACACCATGGTGTTGAAGATGATGCAAGCTTCGACTGGAAGCCAGTGGAGTGTTGCGGAGGAGCGAGGTGACACGGGAGGATTTAGGAAGGTTGGACGACCAGGACGGGCTGTGTCATTCATTGTTGGGTTGGCAGGTAGCCTAGTGGTTAGAGCGTTGTGCCAGTATCCTGAAAGGTTGCTGGGTCAAATCCCAGAGCGGACAAGGTAAAAATCTGTTGTTCTGCCCCTGAACAAGGCAGTTAACCCACTCTTCCTAGGCCGTCATTGAAAATTAGAATTGCCTAGTTAAATAAATAAAGATAAAATAAAAACATTCTGGATAAGTTGCAGGGGTTTGATGGCTCATCGGGGAGCCCAGAAAACAGAGTTGCAGCAGTTTAAACTGGAGATGACAAGTGCCTGTGTTAGTGCCTGTGTTAGTGCCTGTGTTAGTGCCTGGGTTAGTGCCTGGGTTAGGACCTGGGTTAGTGCCTGTGTTAGTGCCTGGGTTAGTGCCTGGGTTAGGACCTGCGCCACTTCCTGTGTGAGGAAAAGTCTGATGTTATAGAGCAGTGGTATGTCACTCTGCTGATGTTATAGAGCAGTGGTATGTCACTCTGCTGATGTTATAGAGCAGTGATATGTCACTCTGCTGATGTTATAGAGCAGTGGTATGTCACTGCTGATGTTATAGAGCAGTGGTATGTCACTCTGCTGATGTTATAGAGCAGTGGTATGTCACTCTGCTGATGTTATAGAGCAGTGGTATGTCACTCTGCTGATGTTATAATGCTGTGGTATGTCACTCTACTGATGTTATAATGCTGTGGTATGTCACACTGGTGATGTTATAGAGCAGTGGTATGTCACTCTGCTGATGTTATAATGCTGTGGTATGTCACTCTGCTGATGTTATAATGCTGTGGTATGTCACACTGGTGATGTTATAGAGCAGTGGTATGTCACTCTACTGATGTTATAATGCAGTGGTATGTCACTCTACTGATGTTATAGAGCAGTGGTATGTCACACTGGTGATGTTATAGAGCAGTGGTATGTCACTCTACTGATGTTATAGAGCAGTGGTATGCCACTCTACTGATGTTATAGAGCAGTGGTATGCCACTCTACTGATGTTATAATGCTGTGGTATGTCACTCTGCTGATGTTATAGAGCAGTGGTATGTCACTCTGCTGATGTTATAGAGCAGTGGTATGTCACTCTGCTGATGTTATAGAGCAGTGGTATGTCACTCTGCTGATGTTATAGAGCAGTGGAATGTCACTCTGCTGATGTTATAGAGCAGTGGTATGTCACTCTACTGATGTTATAATGCAGTGGTATGTCACACTGGTGATGTTATAGAGCAGTGGTATGTCACTCTACTGATGTTATAGAGCAGTGGTATGTCACTCTGCTGATGTTATAGAGCAGTGGTATGTCACTCTGCTGATGTTATAGAGCAGTGGTATGTCACTCTACTGATGTTATAATGCAGTGGTATGTCACACTGGTGATGTTATAGAGCAGTGGTATGTCACTCTGCTGATGTTATAGAGCAGTGGTATGCCACTCTACTGATGTTATAATGCAGTGGTATGTCACACTGGTGATGTTATAGAGCAGTGGTATGTCACTCTGCTGATGTTATAGAGCAGTGATATGCCACTCTACTGATGTTATAGAGCAGTGGTATGTCACTCTGCTGATGTTATAGAGCAGTGGTATGTCACACTCTGCTGATGTTATAGAGCAGTGGTATGTCACTCTGCTGATGTTATAATGCAGTGGTTTGTCACTCTACTGATGTTATAGAGCAGTGGTATGTCACTACTGATGTTATAGAGCAGTGGTATGTCACTACTGATGTTATAGAGCAGTGGTATGTCACTACTGATGTTATAGAGCAGTGGTATGTCACACTCTGCTGATGTTATAGAGCAGTGGAATGTCACTCTGCTGATGTTATAGAGCAGTGGTATGTCACACTCTACTGATGTTATAGAGCAGTGGTATGTCACTCTGCTGATGTTATAGAGCAGTGGTATGTCACACTCTACTGATGTTATAATGCAGTGGTATGTCACTCTGCTGATGTTATAGAGCAGTGGAATGTCACACTCTACTGATGTTATAATGCAGTGGTATGTCACTACTGATGTTATAGAGCAGTGGTATGTCACACTCTACTGATGTTATAATGCAGTGGTATGTCACTCTGCTGATGTTATAGAGCAGTGGTATGTCACTCTGCTGATGTTATAGAGCAGTGGTATGTCACTCTGCTGATGTTATAGAGCAGTGGAATGTCACTCTGCTGATGTTATAGAGCAGTGGAATGTCACTCTGCTGATGTTATAGAGCAGTGGAATGTCACTCTGCTGATGTTATAGAGCAGTGGTATGTCACTCTGCTGATGTTATAGAGCAGTGGTATGTCACTACTGATGTTATAGAGCAGTGGAATGTCACTCTCTGCTGATGTTATAGAGCAGTGGAATGTCACACTCTGCTGATGTTATAATGCAGTGGTATGTCACTCTGCTGATGTTATAGAGCAGTGGTATGTCACACTCTGCTGATGTTATAATGCAGTGGTATGTCACACTCTGCTGATGTTATAGAGCAGTGGTATGTCACTCTGATGATGTTATAGAGCAGTGGTATTCAAAGGTGGGGTGGCGACCCCTAGTTTTTCAAATGTATTTATTCTATTTTTATTTTTATTTCACCTTTATTTAACCAGGTAGGCTAGTTGAGAACAAGTTCTCATTTGCAACTGCGACCTGGCCAAGATAAAGCATAGCAGTGTGAACAGACAGCAACACAGAGTTACACATGGAGTAAACAATAAACAAGTCAATAACACAGTAGAAAAAAATAATCTATATACATTGTGTGCAAAAGGCACAAGGAGGTAGGCAATAAATAGACCATAGGAGTGAATAATTACAATTTAGCAGATTAACACTGGAGTGATAAATGAGCAGATGATGATGTGCAAGTAGAGATGCTGGTGTGCAAAAGAGCAGAAAAGTAAATAAAATAAAAATAGTATGGGTATGAGGTAGGTAAAATGGGTGGGCTATTTACAGATGGACTATGTACAGCTGCAGCGATCGGTTAGCTGCTCAGATAGCAGATGTTTAAAGTTGGTGAGGGAGATTAAAGTCTCCAACTTCAGAGATTTTTGCAATTCGTTCTAGTCGCAGGCAGCAGAGAACTGGAAGGAAAGGTGGCCAAATTAGGTTTTGGCTTTAGGGATGATCAGTGAGATACACCTGCTGGAGCGCATGCTACGGATGGGTGTTGCCATCGTGACCAGTGAACTGAGATAAGGCGGAGCTTTACCTAGCATAGACTTGTAGATGACCTGGAGCCAGTGGGTCTGGCGACGAACAGTAGCGAGGGCCAGCCGACTAGAGCATACAGGTCGCAGTGGTGGGTGGTATAAGGTGCTTTAGTTCCAAAAGGGATGGCACTGTGATAAACTGCATCCAGTTTGCTGAATAGAGTATTGGAAGCTATTTTGTAGATGACATCACCGAAGTCGAGGATCGGTAGTATAGTCAGTTTTACTAGGGTAAGTTTTGCGGCGTGAGTGAAGGAGGCTTTGTTGCGGAATAGAAAGCCGACTCTTGATTTGATTTTAGATTGGAGATGTTTGATATGAGTCTGGAAGGAGAGTTTGCAGTCTAGCCAGACACCTAGGTACTTATAGATGTCCACATATTCTGGGTCGGAACCATCCAGGGTGGTGATGCTCGTCGGGCGTGTGCGTGCAGGCAGCGAACGGTTGAAAAGTGTTGTCGCAGGGAAACTGCAGTCTTTATTTTGGCGCAAAAGTACAGAGTATCGGTTATTGTATGGGACAACATCCAAAAGTTTTTTGAGGGAAATAGTAAAAAAAATAAAAAATGTTGAGTGAATGTGGAAGAGTAGTGGAGTGTCAATGCAATAATCTGAGAGACCATGAGTTGAGCAGAGTGACTTGGTCTATAGAGAGAAGAGGAGAGGGCCTAGAACCGAGCCCTGGGGGACCCCACTAGTGAGAGTATATGGTGCAGACTCCACTCTACGCCCCCTGGTATGAACGTCCACAGTGGTGCTTCCCTCCGTAGCCAGACAGATCTTACCGTGACGGCATCCTGGGAAACCAGAGCCCGAGTGTCAACGCCGTACAGTAACTTAACTGGGAGGATAAAATGTGCTGACTGACGGCTCTGGCAGCTCCTGGCTGACTGATGGCTCTGGCAGCTCCTGGCCGACTGACGGCTCTGGCAGCTCCTGGCTGACTGACGGGCTCTGGCAGCTCCTGGCTGACTGACGGGCTCTGGCAGCTCCTGGCTGACTGACTGCTCTGGCAGCTCCTGGCTGACTGACGGCTCTGGCAGCTCCTGGCCGACTGACGGCTCTGGCAGCTCCTGGCCGACTGACGGCTCTGGCAGCTCCTGGCCGACTGACGGGCTCTGGCAGCTCCTGGCCGACTGACGGGCTCTGGCAGCTCCTGGCCGACTGACGGGCTCTGGCAGCTCCTGGCTGACTGACGGGCTCTGGCAGCTCCTGGCTGACTGACGGCTCTGGCAGCTCCTGGCTGACTGACGGCTCTGGCAGCTCCTGGCTGACTGACGGGCTCTGGCAGCTCCTGGCTGACTGACGGCTCTGGCAGCTCCTGGCTGACTGACGGGCTCTGGCAGCTCCTGGCTGACTGACGGCTCTGGCAGCTCCTGGCCGACTGACGGGCTCTGGCAGCTCCTGGCTGACTGACGCCTCTGGCAGCTCCTGGCTGACTGACGGGCTCTGGCAGCTCCTGGCTGACTGACGGCTCTGGCAGCTCCTGGCTGACTGACGGCTCTGGCAGCTCCTGGCTGACTGACGGGCTCTGGCAGCTCCTGGCTGACTGACGGCTCTGGCAGCTCCTGGCTGACTGACGGGCTCTGGCAGCTCCTGGCTGACTGACGGGCTCTGGCAGCTCCTGGCCGACTGACGGGCTCTGGCAGCTCCTGGCCGACTGACTGCTCTGGCAGCTCCTGGCTGACTGACGGGCTCTGGCAGCTCCTGTACAGTAACTTAACTGGGAGGATAAAATGTAATATGCCCCCGTGGCTGTTTTCTAATTTCATACTGGACACGTGCGTGAGTCAGATCAGCTCCACTCTGCAGGCCTATCACCCATCCAATCAGGGTAGGGCCCCCTCGGATAACCCACCTCTGGCCTGTGTCCAGTGGCGTTGTCCCCCAAATGGCACCCTACTCTCTTTACAGTGCGCTACTTTATCACCAGGGTTCACAGGGCTCTGGTCTATAGAAGTGCACTATATAGGGAATAGGGCTCTGGTCTATAGTAGTGCACTATATAGGGAATAGGGCTCTGCTCTAAAGTAGTGCACTATATAGGGAATAGGGCTCTGGTCTAAAGTAGTGCACGATGTAGGGAATAGGGCTCTGGTCTAAAGTAGTGCACAATATAGGGAATAGGGCTCTGGTCTATAGTAGTGCACTATATAGGGAATAGGGCTCTGGTCTATAGTAGTGCACTATATAGGGAATAGGGTTCTGGTCTAAAGTAGTGTACTATATAGGGAATAGGGCTCTGGTCTAAAGTAGTGTACTATATAGGGAATAGGGTTCTGGTCTATAGTAGTGCACTATATAGGGAATAGGGCTCTGGTCTATAGTAGTGTACTATATAGGGAATAGGGCTCTGGTCTAAAGTACTGTACTATATAGGGAATAGGGCCCTGGTCTAAAGTAGTGCAATATATAGGGAATAGGGTTCTGGTCTATAGTAGTGTACTATATAGGGAATAGGGCTCTATTTGGGCTGCATGACGGGGTCGACCCCAGGAAAGGCTGACGGCCTAACATGTCGAGCAGGCAGGAGAAGAAGAGGAGGGGTGGAAGAAGGGCTCTATAAATACATTTGATTTGATTAGAGCACCATGTTTCCCTTCACCACTTCCCTTTAAAGAGAGGCCCGGGGAGCTGGCTCCTCCTCCTCTCTCCGGGCTGGGGATGGGAGCTGGCTCCTCCTCCTCTCTCCGGGCTGGGGATGGGAGCTGGCTCCTCCTCCTCTCTCCGGGCTGGGGATGGGAGCTGGCTCCTCCTCCTCCTCTCTCCGGGCTGGGGATGGGAGCTGGCTCCTCCTCCTCCTCTCTCCGGGCTGGGGATGGGAGCTGGCTCCTCCTCCTCCTCTCTCCGGGCTGGGGATGGGAGCTGGCTCCTCCTCTCTCCGGGCTGGGGATGGGAGCTGGCTCCTCCTCTCTCCGGGCCGGGGATGGGAGCTGGCTCCTCCTCTCTCCGGGCCGGGGATGGGAGCTGGCTCCTCCTCCTCCTCTCTCCGGGCTGGGGATGGGAGCTGGCTCCTCCCCCTCCTCTCTCCGGGCTGGGGATGGGAGCTGGCTCCTCCTCCTCTCTCCGGGCTGGGGGTGGGAGCTGGCTCCTCCTCCTCTCTCCGGGCTGGGGATGGGAGCTGGCTCCTCCTCCTCTCTCCGGGCTGGGGATGGGAGCTGGCTCCTCCTCCTCTCTCCGGGCTGGGGATGGGAGCTGGCTCCTCCTCCTCTCTCCGGGCTGGGGATGGGAGCTGGCTCCTCCTCCTGCTCCTCTCTCCAGGCTGGGGATGGGAGCTGGCTCCTCCTCCTCCTCTCTCCGGGCTGGGGGTGGGAGCTGGCTCCTCCTCCTCCTCTCTCCGGGCTGGGGGTGGGAGCTGGCTCCTCCTCTCTCCGGGCTGGGGATGGGAGCTGGCTCCTCCGGGCTGGGGATGGGAGCTGGCTCCTCCTCCTCTCTCCGGGCTGGGGATGGGAGCTGGCTCCTCCTCTTCTCTCCGGGCTGGGGATGGGAGCTGGCTCCCCCTCTCTCCGGGCTGTGGATGGGAGCTGGCTCCTCCTCCTCTCTCCGGGCTGGGGATGGGAGCTGGCTCCTCCTCTCTCCGGGCTGGGGATGGGAGCTGGCTCCTCCTCTCTCCGGGCTGGGGATGGGAGCTGGCTCCTCCTCCTCTCTCCGGGCTGGGGATGGGAGCTGGCTCCTCCTCCTCTCTCCGGGCTGGGGATGGGAGCTGGCTCCTCCTCCTCCTCTCTCCGGGCTGGGGATGGGAGCTGGCTCCTCCTCCTCCTCTCTCCGGGCTGGGGATGGGAGCTGGCTCCTCCTCCTCCTCTCTCCGGGCTGGGGATGGGAGCTGGCTCCTCCTCTCTCCGGGCTGGGGATGGGAGCTGGCTCCTCCTCTTTCTCTCTCCAGGCTGGGGATGGGAGCTGGCTCCTCCTCCTTCTCTCTCCGGGCTGGGGATGGGAGCTGGCTCCTTCTCTCTCCGGGCTGGGGATGGGAGCTGGCTCCTCCTCTCTCCGGGCTGTGGATGGGAGCTGGCTCCTCCTCTCTCCGGGCTGGGGATGGGAGCTGGCTCCTCCTCTCTCTGGGCTGGGGATGGGAGCTGGCTCCTCCTCTCTCCGGGCTGGGGATGGGAGCTGGCTCCTCCTCTCTCTGGGCTGGGGATGGGAGCTGGCTCCTCCTCCTCTCTCCGGGCTGGGATGGGAGCTGGCTCCTCCTCTTTCTCTCTCCGGGCTGGGGATGGGAGCTGGCTCCTCCTCCTTCTCTCTCCGGGCTGGGGATGGGAGCTGGCTCCTCCTCCTTCTCTCTCCGGGCTGGGGATGGGAGCTGGCTCCTTCTCTCTCCGGGCTGGGGATGGGAGCTGGCTCCTTCTCTCTCCGGGCTGGGGATGGGAGATGGCTCCTCCTCCTCCTCTCTCCGGGCTGGGGATGGGAGCTGGCTCCTCCTCTTTCTCTCTCCGGGCTGGGGATGGGAGCTGGCTCCTCCTCCTTCTCTCTCCGGGCTGGGGATGGGAGCTGGCTCCTCCTCCTTCTCTCTCCGGGCTGGGGATGGGAGCTGGCTCCTCCTCCTTCTCTCTCCGGGCTGGGGATGGGAGCTGGCTCCTCCTCCTTCTCTCTCCGGGCTGGGGATGGGAGCTGGCTCCTCCTCCTTCTCTCTCCGGGCTGGGGATGGGAGCTGGCTCCTCCTCTCTCCGGGCTGGGGATGGGAGCTGGCTCCTCCTCCTCTCTCCGGGCTGGGGATGGGAGCTGGCTCCTCCTCCTCTCTCCGGGCTGGGGATGGGAGCTGGCTCCTCCTCCTCTCTCCGGGCTGGGGATGGGAGCTCGCTCCTCCTCCTCTCTCCGGGCTGGGGATGGGAGCTCGCTCCTCCTCCTCTCTCCGGGCTGGGGATGGGAGCTCGCTCCTCCTCTCTCCGGGCTGGGGATGGGAGCTGGCTCCTCCTCCTCTCTCCGGGCTGGGGATGGGAGCTGGCTCCTCCTCCTCCTCTCTCCGGGCTGGGGATGTGAGCTGGCTCCTCCTCCTCTCTCCGGGCTGGGGATGTGAGCTGGCTCCTCCTCCTCTCTCCGGGCTGGGGATGGGACAGTGTATTTTTAGACTCCCCCTTCCTCTACCCCGTGTGTGTGTGTGTCTCATCCTGAAGAGACATTCTCTCTCTGTGAGAACCAGAACAGAATTGAACTGAGTTGAACCTTGGTCAGTGTCACCAGGTCTTTGCTCCAGGACTCTTGTTGATAGTCATGCAGGCCCAGGTGTCAGCCTGAAGCATCCTCGAGAGACCATTGTTTTGTAAAACAAAAAGGATATTTTAAAGTTTTGAGGAGAAAACAGTGAAGGCTTTGCTAACCAATATGTTGCCCTGGAAATAACAAAATAAAATGCATCTCTAAGCAGGCCTACAATTTATATAGAGAAGTATGTGGACACCCCTTCAAATGAGTGGATGCAGCTAATTCAGCCACAGCCTTGGTAACGGCTGTATAAAATCGAGCACATAGTTCTATGGAGTGATGAATCCTGCTTCAACATCCGACGGACTAATCTGGATTTAACGGATGCCAGGATAACGCTACCTGCTTAATGCATAGTGCCAACTGTAAAGTTTGGTGGAGTTTTTCGTGTTTCGGGCCCCTAAGTTCCAGTGAAGGGAAATCTTAACGCGACAGCGTACAATGACATTCTAGATTATTCTGTGCTTCCAGCTTTGTGGCGACAGTTTGGGGACGACTCTTTCCTGTTTCAGCATGACACTGTCCCCGTGCACAAAGCGAGGTCCATACAGAAATGGTTTGTCAAGATGAGTGTGGATGAACTTGACTGACCTGCACAGAGCCCTGACCTCAACCAAATCGAACACCTTCGTGATGAATTAGAACGCTGACTGCAAGACAGGCCTAATCACCCCCAACATCAGTGGCCGACCTCACTAATGCTCTTCTGGCTGAATGGAAGCAAGTCCCTGCAGCAATGTTCCAACATCTAGTGGAAAGCCTTCCCAGAAGAGTGGAGGCTGTTATAGCAGCAATATTCCTACATCTAGTGGAAAGCCTTCCCAGAAGAGTGGAGGCTGTTATAGCAGCAATGTTCCAACATCTAGTGGAAAGCCTTCCCAGAAGAGTGGAGGCTGTTATAGCAGCAATGTTCCAACATCTAGTGGAAAGCCTTCCCAGAAGAGTGGAGGCTGTTATAGCAGCAATGTTCCAACATCTAGTCGAAAGCCTTCAGAAGAGTGGAGGCTGTTATAGCAGCAATGTTCCAACATCTAGTGGAAAGCCTTCCTAGAAGAGTGGAGGCTGTTACAGCAGCAAAGGGGCGGAGCCAACTCCGTATTAATGGCCATGATTTTGGAATGAGATCATTGGACGAGCAGGTTTCCACATACTGTTGGTCATGTAGTGTATGATGGGCTATTTTATAGGTCACTGAGGTCTTGATGTTACTCTGTGTTGATGGTCTGTGTTGCTATGAGTGAACACATTCATTTAGGTCATTCTAGAACCTACTGAATTGAGTCCTCATACTGTTGGTCATGTGGTGTATGTGTTGTATTGCTTACTGTTAGAGTAAATCACTTTAGAAGTAGGAGATCCTTTCCCAATTAAAAAGACAGATGTCTGGGGATGGATTGTAAAAGGCCCTTGTTGTTGTCCAGCACATCCATTCAGAGCTTTTTTTTACACACAGGCATGCTGTCTCTCTCTCTCGCTCTCTCTGATGAGACATCCTGATGAGAGCTTGATGAGTTGTTATTTACCCATGATCCTCTCTGGGGGAGTCTTCCAGTGTGTCTCTGACTCAGCCGGTCTCATTATATCCTTCCGTGTGTGTGTGTGTGTGTGTGTGTGTGTGTGTGAGAGATTCTTTCTTCCTCTCCCCATGTCTTTGTGTGTCCCTGTGTGTTAGTGACTTGGGCATTCGGAAAAGTATTCAGACCCCTTGACTTGTTCCACATTTTGTTACGTTACAGCCTTGTTCTAAAATGGATGAATGTGTCTTTTTCCCTCTACACACAATACCCCACAATGACAAAGCAAAAACTGTTATTTAGCAAATGTATATATCTATAAAAAAAACAGATCACATTTACACAAGTATTCAAACCCTTTACTCTGTACTTTGTTGAAGCAACTTTGGCAGCGATTACATCCTCGATTCTTCTTGGGTATGACGCTACAAGCCTGACACACCTGTATTCTTGAAGTTTCTCCCATTGTTCTCTGCAGATCCTCTCAAGCTCTGACAGCTATTTTCAGGTTTCTCCAGAGATGTTCAATCAGGTTCAAGTCCGGGCTCTGGCTGGGCCACTCGAGGACATTGAGACTTGTCCTGAAGCAACTCATGCATTATCTTTGCTATGTGCTTCGGGTCGTTGTCCTGTTGGAAGGTGAACCTCAGTTTGAGGTCCTGAGCGCTCTGGAGCAGGTTTTCATCAAGGATCTCTCTGAACTTTGCTGCGTTCATCTTTCCCTCTGTCCTGACTTGTCTCCCAGTCCCTGCAGCTGAAAAAAATATCCACACAGCGTGATGCTGCCATCACCGTGCTTCACCGTAGGGATGGTGCCAGGGTTCATCTAGACGTGCCACTTGACATTCCGGCCAAAGAGTTCAATCTTGGTTTCATCAGAGCAGACATCTTGTTTCTCATGGACTTAGAGTCCTTTAGGTGCCTTTTGGCAAACTCCATGCCGGCTGTCATGTGCCTTTTAATGAGGAGTGACTTCCGTCTGGCCACTCTACCATAAAGGCCTGATTGGTGGAGTGCTGCAGAGGTGGTTGTCCTTCTGGAAGGTTCTCCCATCTCCACAGAGGAACGCTGGAGCTCTGTCAGAGTGACCATCGGGTTCATTGTTACCTCCCAGACCACGGCCCTTCTCCTCTGATTGCTCAGTTTGTCCGGGCGGCCAGCCCTAGGAAGAGTAGTTGAATCCAAACTTCTTCCATTTTAGATTGATGTGTTCTTGGAGACCTTCAATGATGCAGACATTTTTTTGGTTCCCTTCCCCAGACCTGTGCCTCAACATAATCCTGTCTCGGAGCTCTACAGGCAAATCTTTCGACCCCCTGGGGCGGCAGGGTAGCCTAGTGCTTAGAGCTTTGGACTAGTAACCGGAAGGTTGCAAGTTCAAACCCCCGAGCTGACAAGGTACAAATCTGTCGTTCTGCCCCTGAACAAGGCAGTTAAACCACTGTTCCTAGGCCGTCATTGAAAATAAGAATTTGTTCTTAACTGACTTGCCTGGTAAAATAAAATAAAATGAATGGCTTGATTTTTGCTCTGACATGCACTGTCAACTGTGGGACCTTATATCGACAGGTGTGTGCCTTTCCAAATCATGTCCAATCAATTGAATTTACCACAGGTGGACTACAATCAAGTTGCAGAATACATCTCAAGGATGATCCATGGAAACGGGATGCATACGAGCTCATTTTCCAGTCTCATAGCAAAGGGTCTGAATACTTATGCTAACATTTCTAAACACCTGTTTTTGGCTTTGTCATTATGGGGTGTTGCGATGTCATTATGGGGTGTTGCGATGTCATTATGGGGTGTTGCGATGTCATTATGGGGTGTTGCGATGTCATTATGGGGTGTGGCGATGTCATTATGGGGTATTGTGTTTAGACTGAGGGACAAATGATTCAATCCATTTTAGAATAAGACTTTAAACATAACTAAAGGTGGAAACGGGCAACGGGTCTGAATACTTTCCCAAGGCACTGTGTACCTGTAGTCTGAATGCCCTTAGTTCTTATGAATCACACCTTCCCTGACACACTCCTCACTCCTCACGTCACACCAGATGTCTTGCTCTATCAGTTTATAAATGTCTCTCTTCAGGCGTCAGTCGTCACGTGAAGATGACGTCATCTGTTGGCTTTGCAGAGAATGTTGATGAGTACGGGTGTAGCGTTTTTGGGTATGTTGTTGACGGCAGTTTTTTAATTAGGCTGCTGTTATTACCCTCACGAGACTCTGGTTAGTTTTCTATCTTCTTGTCTTCCCATCTGAAACAGTTCAGAACCGCTCCTTCATGTATTAGGACATTTTGTGGTGTTTTTGGTCTTTTGACAAGGGTTCTTTCGGGATGTTTGTGCACATTTGTTCTCTCTCTCTCTCTGCAAGACGAGTCGGAAGCCAAAGAGAAGTTTGTTTCAACGAGGAATCGCCGCCTTGCAATTTTCTTTTGACATGAGATATAATGCACAACTTCGAGTTGGGATGTAAAATTGGGCGACCAAGATCTCCACGTCAAAATTATTGACCGTTTTTTTTTTTTTCTTGAGTTAGATTCCCTGATTTTAATTCGGACTATTTTGAGGAATAGTCAGAATATACTGGCTACGGCGTCTCTAGATGGACAAACGGTACTATTGCCGTTTTTTTCCCCCCCTCATTTTTCAAGTGAAGGTCTTTTTAAGTGAGTATGGAGCTCGTTCGGTTGGCGTAGATGAGGTCCTCGGCGCCAACCGAACCAAAGCACGCCGCGAGGCTTCGGCCGGTTGACACCAGAAACAGCAACTCATTATGTGTAGTGTTCCCTTTAAGACTTTAAAGCATCGGCCTGTGTTTCAACCTCTCCAATGGCTCTCTGGGTAGAGGAACATGAGAGTTTTAACGAGGTCTAGACCACTAAATCAATTTAATTCCTCAAATGGTTGAGCAGAAAACAGGCCACACGGCTGGACCTTTCTTTCTCTCAGTGGTTGGTTGAGACTCACTCACACACATTTTTTATTTTTTTAAAATTTTACCTTTATTTTACTAGGCAAGTCAGTTAAGAACAAATTCTTATTTTCAATGACGGCCTAGGAACAGTGGGTTAACTGCCTGTTCAGGGGCAGAACGACAGATTTGTACCTTGTCAGCTCGGGGGTTTGAACTTGCAACCTTCAAGTTACTAGTCCAACGCTCTAACCAGTAGGCTACCCTGCCAACCCACATGGTCAACCAGAGACCTTTTAAGCCAATGATTGTTTCTCTGTACAGTGCTGTGTAGTCAGTATGATTTTGTTGGTCATTGGTTCTCTGTACAGCACTGTTAACACTCAGACCAGGGGTACTCAACCAGATACTGTTAACACTCACACCAGGGGTACTCAACCAGATACTGTTAACACTCACACCAGGGGTACTCAACCAGACACTGTTAACACTCACACCAGGGGTACTGAACCAGACACTGTTAACACTCACACCAGGGTTACTCAACCAGACACTGTTAACACTCACACCAGGGTTACTCAACCAGATACTGTTAACACTCACACCAGGGGTATTCAACCAGATACTGTTAACACTCACACCAGGGGTACTCAACCAGATACTGTTAACACTCACACCAGGGGTACTCAACCAGATACTGTTAACACTCACACCAGGGGTACTCAACCAGATACTGTTAACACTCACACCAGGGGTACTCAACCAGATACTGTTAACACTCACACCAGGGGTACTCAACCAGATACTGTTAACACTCACACCAGGGGGGGTACTCAACCAGATACTATTTGAGAAGGTCTGGTCACTAATTTCCTAGGTGGCAACGGTTCGGATAGATGTGATCGTTTATCGACATAGTAACGAACGTCCACCTCGTGACAAATGCTTCCCCCAAAACTGTTCACATCCCTCTTGTTTGTCGGAAAGAAAATGTGACACTTTCAAAGCTAATTTCCTGTTTCCAATTCGACACACTTTCAAAGCTAATTTCCTGTTTCCAATTCGACACACTTTCAAAGCTAATTTCCTGTTTCCAATTCGACACACTTTCAAAGCTAATTTCCTGTTTCCAATTCGACACACTTTCAAAGCTAATTTCCTGTTTCCAATTCGACACACTTCGTCCACTGGTGGGACTATCTGTTCAGTGTTGTAATGCCATCTCTTTCCAGCCTGCGCTGCCCTCTGCCACGTGTCTCTCTCTCTCCTCGTCGCCTCAGATATCCTGCAGTCCAGAGGTGAAGGATATGGATCCTATGGAGTGTCCGCTGTGTTTGGAGCTGCTGGAGACGGACGACGCCCACTTCTTCCCCTGCACCTGCGGCTACCAGATCTGTCGCTTCTGCTGGCACCGCATCCGCACAGACGAGAACGGCCTCTGCCCCGCCTGCAGAAAGGTAGGCTACCCTAGTCTAACCCCCCTACCCCATATCCTACCCTAAACCCTGCCCTAGTCTAACCCCTACCCCATATCCTACCCTGCCCTAGTCTAACCCCCCTACCCCATATCCTACCCTGCCCTAGTCTAACCCCTACCCCATATCCTACCCTGCCCTAGTCTAACCCCCCTACCCCATATCCTACCCTAGTCTAACCCCCCTACCCCATATCCTACCCTGCCCTAGTCTAACCCCTACCCCATATCCTACCCTGCCCTAGTCTAACCCCCCTACCCCATATCCTACCCTGCCCTAGTCTAACCCCCCTACCCCATATCCTACCCTGCCCTAGTCTAACCCCCCTACCCCATATCCTACCCTGCCCTAGTCTAACCCCCCTACCCCATATCCTACCCTGCCCTAGTCTAATCCCTACCCCATATCCTAACCTGCCCTAGTCTAACCCCTACCCCATATCCTACCCTGCCCTAGTCTAACCCCTACCCCCACTCCTACCCTGCCCTAGTCTAACCCCTACCCCATATCCTACCCTGCCCTAGTCTAACCCCTACCCCATATCCTACCCTGCCCTAGTCTAATCCCTACCCCATATCCTACCCTGCCCTAGTCTAACCCCTACCCCATATCCTACCCTAAACCCTGCCCTAGTCTAACCCCTACCCTATATCCTACCCTAAACCCTGCCCTAGTCTAACCCCTACCCCATATCCTACCCTGCCCTAGTCTAATCCCTACCCCATATCCTACCCTAAACCCTGCCCTAGTCTAACCCCTACCCTATATCCTACCCTAAACCCTGCCCTAGTCTAACCCCTACCCCATATCCTACCCTGCCCTAGTCAAATCCCTACCCCATATCCTACCCTAAACCCTGCCCTAGTCTAACCCCCCTACCCCATTTCCTACCCTAAACCCTGCCCTAGTCTAACCCTTACCCCATATCCTACCCTTCCCTAGTCTAATCCCTACCCCATATCCTACCCTAAACCCTGCCCTAGTCTAACCCCCCTACCCAATATCCTACCCTGCTCTAGTCTAACCCCTACCCCATATCCTACCCTGCCCTAGTGTAACCCCTACCCCATATCCTACCCTTCCCTAGTCTACCCCCTACCCCATTTCCTACCCTAAACCCTGCCCTAGTCTAACCCCTACCCCATTTCCTACCCTAAACCCTGCCCTAGTCTAACCCCTACCCCATATCCTACCCTTCCCTAGTCTAATCTCCCTACCCCATATCCTACCCTAAACCCTGCCCTAGTCTAACCCCTACCCCACATCCTACCCTAAACCCTACCCTAGTCTAACCCCTACTCCATATCCTACCCTAAACCCTGCCCTAGTCTTCCCCCTACCCCATATCCTACCCTTCCCTAGTCTAACCCCTACCCTATATCCTACCCTAAACCCTGCCCTAGTCTACCCCCTACCCCATATCCTACCCTAAACCCTACCCTAGTCTAACCCCTACCCCACATCCTACCCTAAACCCTACCCTAGTCTACCCCTACCCCATATCCTACCCTAAACCCTGCCCTAGTCTGACCTCTACCCCATATCCTACCTTAAACCCTGCCCTAGTCTAATCCCTACCCCATATCCTACCCTACCCTAGTCTAACCCCTACCCCACATCCTACCCTAAACCCTACCCTAGTCTACCCCCTACCCCATATCCTACCCTAAACCCTGCCCTAGTCTGACCTCTACCCCATATCCTACCCTAAACCCTACCCTAGTCTAACCCCTACCCCACATCCTACCCTAAACCATTCCCTAGTCTAACCCCCTACCCCATATTATTTCTTAACCTACCCTAGTCTAACCCCTACCCTAAACCCTAGTCTAACCCCTACTCCATATCCTACCCTAAACCCTAGTCTAACCCCTACCCCATATTCTACCCTAAACCCTAGTCTAACCCCTACCCCATATTCTACCCTAAACCCTAGTCTAACCCCTACTCCATATCCTACCCTAAACCCTAGTCTAACCCCTACCCCATATTCTACCCTAAACCCTAGTCTAAACCCTACCCCATATTCTACCCTAAACCCTAGTCTAATCCCCTACCCCATATCCTACCCTAAACCCTAGTCTAATCCTCTACCCCATATCCTACCCTAAACCCTAGTCTAACCCCCTACCCCATATCCTACCCTAAACCCTAGTCTAACCCCCTACCCCATATCCTACCCTAAATCCTAGTCTAACCCCCTACCCCATATCCTACCCTAAACCCTAGTCTAACCCCTACCCCATATCCTACCCTAAACCCTAGTCTAACCCCTACCCCATATTCTACCCTAAACCCTAGTCTAACCCCCTACCCCATATTCTACCCTAAACCCTAGTCTAATCCCCTACCCTAGGGTTCCCCAACTGGCGGTCCGCGAGCCAAATCTGACCTGCGGGTAATATTATTTGGTCCCCTGAAGCCCCCAAATGATTTGATATGTTTCATTAAAAAACCCACAAAAAAACCCCATAAAAAAACAATTTAAAAAACTCTCAGACCCGAGATTCAAAAAGTGCCAAATGTAATTTTCTAAGAAGGAAGTTGCCTAAAATAATGCAGAAGTTACGTTTTTAACTTCCTTCGTGAGGAGAGAGAAAACAGGAGACGGCCAGTTGATAAAACAGGCCAGCGGACCGTTTCAGTGGTGCTGAAACGTGAACTCTGCAACCGCAGCGCAATCAACAGGTGGACAGCGCCTGGTGCTGAAAATTATAGCTACCTTGTTATATTAGGTCTTTTTCAAATAACTTAACTGGCTATGAGGCTTCACAACATCTTTCACAATAGAAAAAGATATGGTTAAGTTAAAGTAAAAATGTAATTTTTTAAATTAAGCCTACTTACAATTGCAACTGGCCAAAAATGTAGCATCCGACAAAAAGGCGATGTCGGGGAATGGCCTGCTCTGGGAACAACAGGAAACTGGGGAATAGCCTGCTCTGGGAACAACAGGAAACTGGGGAATAGCCTGCTCTGGGAACAACAGGAAACTGGTTAATAGCCTGCTCTGGGAACAACAGGAAACTGGGGAATAGCCTGCTCTGGGAACAACAGGAAACTGGGGATTGGCCTGCTCTGGGAACAACAGGAAACCGGGGAATCTTGGGAAAGTTAGGGGGCGGTGTAACGTGCTGCCCCTCTGCCTACAGCTTTACACAGAAGTGTACAAATCCCTGTCCTTTTATCTAACACGCCCCTCTCTCTCCTGTCTCTGTACCAGCCTTACCCAGAGGCCTCAGCGGTGTACAGACCCCTCTCTCTCCTGTCTCTGTACCAGCCTTACCCAGAGGCCTCAGCGGTGTACATACCCCTCTCTCTCCTGTCTCTGTACCAGCCTTACCCAGAGGCCTCAGCGGTGTACAGACCCCTCTCTCTCCTGTCTCTGTACCAGCCTTACCCAGAGGCCTCAGCGGTGTACAGACCCCTCTCTCTCCTGTCTCTCTAACAGCCTTACCCAGAGGCCTCAGCAGTGTACAGACCCCTCTCTCTCCTGTCTCTCTAACAGCCTTACCCAGAGGCCTCAGCGGTGTACAGACCCCTCTCTCTCCTGTCTCTGTACCAGCCTTACCCAGAGGCCTCAGCGGTGTACAGACCCCTTTCCTTTTATCTAACAAACCCCTCTCTCTCCTGTCTCTGTAACAGCCTTATCCAGAGAACCCAGCGGTCTACAACCCCCTGTCAGCGGAGGAGCTGCAGAGGATAAAGAATGAGAAGAAGGCCAAACAGGTGGAGAAGAAACAGAAGACGACAGAAAACAGGAAACACCTGGCCAGCGTCAGGGTGGTGCAGAGAAACCTGGTGTTTCTAGTGGGACTGTCACAGAGACTGGCCGACCCCGAGGTAGGAACACGGAGACACACCCGGAGATCTGAGAATAACACTTCTAAAAACAACACAGAGGGAATATTTGTTCATTATCGTCGTCATCAATGACTGCTGTGAGATTATCCTACCTTTCCTTCAATGCTTCCTGTAAATTCACTTAATGAATGAAGGAGGGAGAGGGAAGGAGGGAGGGAGGGAGAGGGAGAGAGAGGGGAGGAGGGAGAGGGAAGGAGGGAGGGAGAGGGAAGGAGGGAGGGAGAGGGGAAGGAGGAGGGAGAGGGAAGGAGGGAAGGAAGGAGAGAGATGGAGAGAGAGGGAAGGAGGGAAGGAAGGAGAGAGAGATGGAGGGAGAGAGGGAGGGAGAGGGAAGGAGGGAAGGAAGGAGAGAGGGAGGGAGAGGGAAGGAGGGAGGGAAGGAGGGAGGAGGAAGGAGGGAGAGAGAGGGAAGGAAGGAGGGAAGGAAGGAGAGAGGGAGAGAGAGAGGGAGAGAGAGAGGGAGGGGGAGAGGGAGGGGGAGAGAGAGATTGATTGACTCAGTCAGCTCTGATAGTAACTCTGGGAGGCAGTGGAGTGTGATATAATATGCGGAGGATTAGATTATAGGGCAAAGCTAGTTTATAATGGAAAGTAATTAAATGACTACCCAGACTATTGACATTCCGAACCCACCCCCCTTTACACCACTGCTACTCTCTGTTGCTGTCATCTATGCATAGTCACTTGAATATCTCTACCTACATGTTCATACTACCTCAACTAACCGGTGCCCCGGCACATTGACTCTGTATCGGTGCCCCCCTCTTTATAGTCTCGCTATTGTTATTTTACTGCTGCTCTTTAATTACTTGTTACATTTATTTCTTATTCTTATCTGCATTTTTTAAAACTGCATTGTTGGTTCGGGACTCGTAAGTAAGCATTTCGGTGTAAGGTTGTATTCATCGCATGTGAAAAAAATCCAATTTGATTTAATGTAAGGCTTGTGGGTAATATGCTTTGTATCCCCACCGGGGGCATAAATGACCCAGGAGTATTTTATCACTAAAGCCTCATGTAGAATCACACTAGTTGGTGATTTATTCAGTGTTGTGAAAAGCTCCATTAACAGAGAGCTGGAGCAGTTTCCTCTGTAGTATAATGTACAACAGAAAGGTTTTGGTGAACCCAACAACACAAGAATAAAAGACCTTGTCTAAAATCTCTAGGGGGAAAAATAGCCGGTTTGTCTGGAATCTGGTTTGTCTGGAATCTGGTTTGTCTGGAATCTGGTTTGTCTGGAATCTGGTTTGTCTTGAATCTGGTTTGTCTTGAATCTGGTGTACTAGCTATTTGGTCTATTTGGCTTCTAGGCATCAGCCTTTCTGTTTGCTAATTTCCCACACAACAACAACATAAGTACAGGACAACAACAACGGCGTGTTCCGACGTGGTCCCGTATGGTTGTCATAGCAACAACCCTCCACACAAATAGACAGGACACCAATATTAATCTGTTCACAGAAAAAAAATATAAAAAATGATGTGTCTTTGAAGTGTCAGGAAGACACTGAGTTTACGACGCTGTTGGAAGTGGAAGTGGACATGACAACACCTTTCTGTTGTCCTATCCTCTCACGGTTTAACCCCGTCTGATCACGTGCACTCTGCTGTTTGTACGCACACGGCCAGCAACATTTTCCCCATGTCTGTCCTCGTTGTTTCTGGCTGGCCTGATATAGTGGTGTTTTAATTATCACACAGCTGCTACTGCCAATGGTTTCACTCAGTCTTTAAGGGAGAGAGAGAGGGGGAGGGAGCATTGGCCAAACAAAGGCTGCAAAGAGATGTCTTGAGCTCTGGTCGACGTGGACGGAGAGTGACCAGAATGTCAAAAC
>NW_027003098.1:0-5693 GCF_036934945.1 Oncorhynchus masou masou | reverse complement strand
GGGCAGACAGACAGAAAGGGGGAGCAGAAAGGGGGGACAGAAAGGGGGAACAGACAGACAGAAAGGGGGACTGACAGACAGAAAGGGGGAACAGAAAGGGGGACAGACAGACAGAAAGGGGAGACAGACAGACAGAAAGGGGAGACAGACAGACAGAAAGGGGAGACAGACAGAAAGTGGGGAGCAGAAAGGGGGACAGAAATGGGGGACAGACAGACAGAAAGGGGAGACAGACAAACAAAGGGGGAGCAGAAAGGGGGGATAAAAGGGGTGACAGACAGACAGACAGAAAGGGGGACAGACATACGAAGGGGGGCAGAAATGGGGGGACAGACAGACAGACAGAAAGGGGGGACAGACAGACAGACAGAAAGGGGGAAAGAAAGGAGGGGACAGAAAGGGGTGACAGAGTCAGACAGAAAGGGGGGAGCAGAAAGGGAGGGACAGAAAGGGGGGACAGACAGACAGAAAGGGGGGACAGACAGACAAAAAGGGGGGAGCAGAAAGGAGGGGACAGAAAGGGAGGACGGACAGACGGCCGGATGGGGGGACAGACGGGGAGAGACAGACAGACAGAAAGGGGGAGAGAGACAGACAGAAGAACAGACCGACAGACAGACAGACAGGGGCGAGAGACAGAAAGACAGACAGGGGCGACAGACAGACAGACAGACAGGGGCGAGAGACAGACAGGGGGAGAGACAGACATACAGAAAGGGGGGACAGACAGACAGACAGAAAAGGGGGGACATAAAGGGAGGACAGACAGGAGGAGAGATAGACAGACAGGGAGGAGAGACCGACAGGGGGATAGAAAGACAGACAGATGGGACAGACTGACAGACAGATGGGACAGAGAGGGGCGAAAGACAGACAGGAGCGACAGACAGGCAGACAGACAGACAGACAAACAGGGGCGAGAGACAGACAGGGGCGAGAGACAGACAGACAGGGCGAGAGACAGACACACGGGACGGAACGACAGACTGGGAGAAGCGAGAGACCAAAAGACAGGAGCGACAGACAGACAGGGGCAAGAGCCAGACAGGAGCGAGAGACAGACAGACAGACAGGGGGGAGAGACAGACAGACAGACAGACAGACAGACAGAAAGACAGGGGCAAGAGCCAGACAGGAGCGAGAGACAGACAGACAGACAGACAGACAGACAGGAGCGAGAGACAGACAGACAGACAGGGGGGAGAGACAGAGACAGATAGACAGGGGGAGATACAGACTGACAGGCAAACAGACAGAAAGGGGGGAGAGACAGACAGGCAGGCAGGCAGACAGACAGACAGACAGACAGACAGGGGGGAAAGACAGACAGGGGGAAAGACAGGGGGAAAGACAGACAGGGGGAAAGACAGACAGAGAGAAGGGGGTGAGACAGACAGACAGACAGACGAACAGATGGGAAAAGACAGACAGACAGACACAGAAGGGAGAAGACAGACAGACAGACAGACAGACAGACAGGTGGGACACAGACAGGAGAAGACAGACAGACAGGTGGGACACAGACATGAGAAGACAGACAGACAGGTGCGAGAGACAGACAAACAGACAGACATGGGGGAGACAGACAGACATGGGGAGAGACAGACAGAGAGTCAGACAGACAGACAGACAGACAGACAGACAGACAGACAGACAGACAGGCAGACAGACACGCGACAGACAGAAGAACAGACAGACAGGGGCGAGAGACAGACAGGGGCGAGAGACAGACAGACACAGACAGACAGACAAGGGCGTGCGACAGACAGGGGGAGAGACATACAGACAGAAATAGGGGAATGACAGACAGACAGGACAGACCGACAGACAGAGAGAAGCGAGAGACCGAAAGACAGACAGGGGCGACAGACAGACAGAAAAGGGGGGACAGACAGACGGCTGGACAGGAGGAGAGACAGACAGACAGGGAGGAGAGACAGACAGGGGGATAGACAGACAGACAGATGGGACAGAGAGGGGCAAAAGACAGAAAGACAGACAGGAGTGACAGACAGACAGAGAGACAGACACCGACAGACAGACAGACAGACAGACAGACAGACAGACAGGGGCGAGAGACAGACAGACACCGGCAGACAGATAGACAAGGGTGAGAGCCAGACAGGGGCAAGAGACAGACAGGGGCAAGAGACAGACAGGGACGAGAGACAGACAGACAGACAGACAGACAGACAGACAGACAGACAGACAGACAGACAGACAGGGGCAAGAGACAGACAGGGGCAAGAGACAGACAGGGGCAAGAGACAGACAGGGCGAGAGACAGACAAACACACAGACAGGGGGAGAGACAGAGACAGACAGAAAAACAGACAGCAAGGGGGAGAGAGACAGACACACAGGCGGGAGAGACAGACAGAGATTGAAAGGGGGAGAGGCAAGTAAACATAAAAGGGGGACCGATGAAGACGGGGGAGAGATAGACAGACAGAAAGGGGGGAGAGACAGGCAGACAGAAAGGGAGGCAGAGACAGACAGACAGACAGACAGACAGGGGCAAGAGACAGACAGGGGCAAGAGACAGACAGGGGGAGAGACAGAGACAGACAGACAGACAGAGAGGAGAGAGAGATACATCTGTAGATAGTGTCATGACGTTGCCCTCTTTGAGTACAGCAAGCACCATCCCCCGCTCTCTGCTTCTACAACCAGACTTCTGTGGTCAGAGGTCGTAAATTCCTGAGAAGACCTCATGGACACACAGTTATAGAAAGTCATTTTTCATTTCACAGAACTTGAGGTACGAACAAATTTCATGTTCCAGAGAAGGTATAAAAGATCGGTGAAGAATCGAGCTACGAACTGGTCCATTTGTTACAACTTGGGGAAGCTCATGGGAGACGGTGTGGCCACATTACCATAACGCTGTTTATATAATAGCCTCAGATATGAGGTTTACATCTAATTGTTGTATAAGATGAATGAGTGAGTATGATACTGTTTGTATAATTGCGTAATATCATTGTGGACTGTGATGATTGTGGACTGTTTAATGAAGAAAATGTCCCTTTTGATTTGAACTAAATCAGAGGCCCGCCCCTGAGCCCAGGTAGGGTCAGACATCCTGGGACAGCCCTCTTCTGCCATTCCGAATAAAATCCAACTTTGAGAAATTATCAGCAGACCATGTTTTTCTCCATTGGGGGAGGACAAAGGTTGCAGACCAAGCTTACCTCAATTAGGAGATGGCTAAAGGTTGCAAAATCTTTTAACCATACCACGTGGTTAAACTCTTAGACTATCGATACCGACAGAATAAGAACAAGTCTTTGATACTAATTACTAGTCTGCAGCTAGGAATTCGGTATCATTGAACGCGAAGAACGAGAACCGCCCGAAACATCCATTCTATAACAAATGTCACTTTGAACTATCCCCTCTAACCAAAACAGAGAGAGAGATGAGGGAGAGAGATGGACAATTCTACAAAAGAAAGACTTTTCACCAGCGATCAAGACGACACACTGAGCGTAAATATATATATATTGATTGCAATTGTTCCCGAATGAGTGAGCCTTCATGTGTAAAGGATTAGCATTTTAATTGTTATAATTAACTCTGTAGTCATGTCTTGGTAAAAAAACCTCACTCCCGTTTTGTCTAACAAGCTGCCATGCCGGTTCAGCCCACTAGGGCTCATTCTATCATTTCATGTAACCATATTCACTGTTTGTTTATGCATTTCTGTGAATTACTTAGTTAGTAATAAATAAATGATTTAAGACAATTGATGTATGGATGACTCATAGTGAAGACTGGGTTCTGTCTGTCTATCCCTCTCTCCTGTCTGTCTGTCTGTCTGTCTGTCTGTCTGTCTGTCTGTCTGTCTGTCTGTCTGTCTGTCTGTCTGTTTTTCTGTATGTATGTATGTATGTATGTATGTATGTATGTATGTATGTATGTATGTATGTACAGTACATACATATATATATATATATACAGTGCCTTGCGAATGTATTCGGCCCCCTTGAACTTTGCGACCTTTTGCCACATTTCAGGCTTCAAACATAAAGATATAAAACTCTATTTTTTGTGAAGAATCAACAACAAGTGGGACACAATCTTGAAGTGGAAAGACATTTATTGGATATTTCAAACTTTTTTAACAAATCAAAAACTGACAGACAAGAAAGAGAGACAGACAGACAGACATACAGACAGTCAGACAGACAGGAGATCTGACAGACAGTCAGACAGACAGGAGGGAGAGATCGACAGACAGACAGGAGGGAGACAGACAGACAGACAGACAGACAGACAGACAGACAGACAGGCAGGCAGACAGACAGGCAGACAGACAGGGGAGAGGGATAGACAGACAGACAGGCAGGAGAGATAGACAGACAGACAGACAGACAGACAGACAGGAGAGATAGACAGACAAACAGACAAACAAGAAAGAGAGACAGACAGACAGACAGACAGACAGACAGACAGACAGACAGACAGACAGACAGACAGACAGGAGAGAGAGATGGGACAGACAGGCAGAGAAGAAAGACAGACAAGAAAGAGAGATAATAATAATTATCAAAATCCAGAAAAGAGCTGTTAAATTCTATAACCACCTAAAAGGAAGCGATTCCCAAACCTTCCACAACAAAGCCATCACCTCCAGAGAGATGAACCTGGAGAAGAGTCCCCTAAGCAAGCTGGTCCTGGGGCTCTGTTCACAAACACACCCTACAGAGCCCCATGACAGCAGCACAATTAGACCCAACCAAATCATGAGAAAACAAAAAGATAATTACTTGACACATTGGAAAGAATTAACAAAAAACAGAGCAAACTAGAATGCTATTTGGCCCTACACAGAGAGTACACAGCGGCAGAATACCTGACCACTGTGACTGACCCAAAATTAAGGAAAGCTTTGACTATGTACAGACTCAGCGAGCATAGCCTTGCTATTGAGAAAGGCCGCCGTAGGCAGACATGGCTCTCAAGAGAAGACAGGCTATGTGCTCACTGCCCACAAAATGAGGTGGAAACTGAGCTGCACTTCCTAACCTCCTGCCCAATGTATGACCATATTAGAGAGACATATTTCCCTCAGATTACACAGATCCACAAAGAATTAGAAAACAAATCCAATTTTGAAAAACTCCCATATCTACTGGGTGAAATTCCACAGTGTGCCATCAGAGCAGCAAGATGTGTGACCTGTTGCCACGAGAAAAGGGCAACCAGTGAAGAACACGCACCATTGTAAATACAACCCATATCTATGCTTATTTATTTTATCTTGTGTCCTTTACCATGTGTACATTGTAAAAACACTGTATATATATATAATATGACATTTGTAATGTCTTTATTGTTTTGAAACTTCTGTATGTGTGATGTCTACTGTTAATTTTTATTGTTTTTTTCACTTTATATATTATCTACCTTACTTGCTTTGGCAATGTTAACACATGTTACCCATGCCAATAAAGCCCCTTGAATTGAATTGAATTGAGATAGACAGACAGACAGAGAGACAGAGAGACAGACAGACGAGACAGAGACAGACGAGACAGACAGACAGACAGAGAGCAGACAGACAGACAGACAGACAGACAGAGAGACAGACAGACAGACAGACAGACAGACAGACAGGCAGACAGACAGACAGAGAGACAGAGAGACAGACAGACAGACTGAGAGACAGAGAGAAAGACAGACAGAGA
>NW_027003097.1:0-5694 GCF_036934945.1 Oncorhynchus masou masou | reverse complement strand
AGGATATCAGTGGAGCACCACCTCTTCCAGGGCAATAGGAGACACCATATTACATTGGTTCAGGGATATCAGTGGAGACCACCTCACTCTCAGGACAACTAAGAGGCACCATATTACATTGGTTAAGGGATATCAGTGGAGACAACCTCTTACAGGGCAATAGGAGACACCATATTACATTGGTTAAGGGATATCAGTGGAGACCACTCCTCCAGGACAATAAGAGACACCATATTACATTGGTTAAGGGATATATCAGTGGAGACCACCTCTTCCAGGACAATAGGAGACACCATATTACATTGGTTAAGGGATATATCAGTGGAGACCACCTCTTCCAGGGCAATAGGAGACACCATATTACATTGGTTGAGGGATATCAGTGGAGACCACCTCTTCCAGGGCAATAGGAGACACCATATTACATTGGTTGAGGGATATCCAGTGGAGACCACCTCCTCCAGGACAATAAGAGACACCATATTACATTGGTTGAGGGATATCAGTGGAGACCACCTCTTCCAGGACAATAAGAGACACCATATTACATTGGTTGAGGGATATCAGTGGAGACCACCTCCTCCAGGACAATAAGAGACACCATATTACATTGGTTAAGGGATATCAGTGGAGACCACCTCTTACAGGGCAATAGGAGACACCATATTACATTGGTTGAGGGATATATCAGTGGAGACCACCTCTTCCAGGGCAATAGGAGACACCATATTACATTGGTTGAGGGATATCAGTGGAGACCACCTCCTCCAGGACAATAAGAGACACCATATTACATTGGTTAAGGGATAGTCAGTGGAGACAACCTCTTACAGGGCAATAGGAGACACCATATTACATTGGTTGAGGGATATCAGTGGAGACCACCTCCTCCAGGACAACAGGAGACACCATATTACATTGGTTAAGGGATATCAGTGGAGACCACCTCCTCCAGGACAATAGGAGACACCATATTACATTGGTTAAGGGATATATCAGTGGAGACCACCTCTTCCAGGGCAATAGGAGACACCATATTACATTGGTTGAGGGATATCAGTGGAGACCACCTCCTCCAGGACAATAAGAGACACCATATTACATTGGTTAAGGGATATCAGTGGAGACCACCTCTTCCAGGACAATAGAGACACCATATTACATTGGTTAAGGGATATATCAGTGGAGACCACCTCTCCAGGGCAATAGGAGACACCATATTACATTGGTTGAGGGATATCAGTGGAGACCACCTCCTCCAGGACAATAAGAGACACCATATTACATTGGTTGAGGGATATCAGTGGAGACCACCTCTTCCAGGACAATAAGAGACACCATATTACATTGGTTGAGGGATATCAGTGGAGACCACCTCCTCCAGGACAATAAGAGACACCATATTACATTGGTTAAGGGATATATCAGTGGAGACCACCTCTTCCAGGGCAATAAGAGACACCATATGTCTCTCTATACTCAGCCAGGGGGCAGAATAATCATGTCTAAACCAATTGAGGATGGGGGGAAAACGCTAACGTCTGGCAATACAATCGAAAGTTTGCAAGGGATAGTCCTCCTACGCGTTTCCCTCTTTAAAAATGTGTTTAATTCTTATCTGGGACCGTTGACCTTCCAATATACATTTTGAAACCGCACTATGAATTTTATCCCAATAGCCAGAACACAAAGTTTTCAGCGGAACACAGATAAACCGACGAGCCTCTATTGAATTTCCCGCCATTGGACTACAGGTAATCACCAAAGACAGTAGGCTCTGCGCTTTCACTTGCTGCACAAACTGTATTCCTGCAGGAGGTGGTCTATAGTAAAGGTTATCCAACGCGGTCCTGCTTCGGGAAACCCTGGTTTACAGGAGGTGCTAATCGATAGATTAAAATAAAAAGTGAGATAAAACATATGAAAAACAAACAAAGAAATCTATATCGCCTTCTACGTTGTGACTTCCTTAATATATGATTTGCCGATGTTGAGTAAACCCACCATGTGGTAACTAAAAGGCTGAATTTTGGGACTATACAATAATAATACATATAATAATAATACAATAGTACAGGGTCAGCCATGGTAGTAGTACAGGGTCATTCATGGTAGTAGTACAGGGTCAGCCATGGTAGTAGTACGGGGTCAGCCATGGTAGTAGTACGGGGTCAGCCATGGTAGTAGTACAGGGTCAGCCATGGTAGTAGTACAGGGTCAGCCATGGTAGTAGTGAAGGGTCAGCCATGGTAGTAGTACAGGGTCAGCCATGGTAGTAGTACAGGGTCAGCCATGGTAGTAGTACAGGGTCAGCCATGGTAGTAGTACAGGGTCAGCCATGGTAGTAGTGAAGGGTCAGCCATGGTAGTAGTGAAGGGTCAGCCATGGTAGTAGTACAGGGTCAGCCATGGTAGTAGTGACAGGGTCAGCCATGGTAGTAGTACAGGGTCAGCCATGGTAGTAGTGACAGGGTCAGCCATGGTAGTAGTACAGGGTCAGCCATGGTAGTAGTGAAGGGTCAGCCATGGTAGTAGTGAAGGGTCAGCCATGGTAGTAGTGACAGGGTCAGCCATGGTAGTAGTGACAGGGTCAGCCATGGTAGTAGTACAGGGTCAGCCATGGTAGTAGTACAGGGTCAGCCATGGTAGTAGTACAGGGTCAGCCATGGTAGTAGTACAGGGTCAGCCATGGTAGTAGTACAGGGTCAGCCATGGTAGTAGTACAGGGTCAGCCATGGTAGTAGTACAGGGTCAGCCATGGTAGTAGTACAGGGTCAGCCATGGTAGTAGTACAGGGTCAGCCATGGTAGTAGTGACAGGGTCAGCCATGGTAGTAGTGAAGGGTCAGCCATGGTAGTAGTGAAGGGTCAGCCATGGTAGTAGTACAGGGTCAGCCATGGTAGTAGTACAGGGTCAGCCATGGTAGTAGTACAGGGTCAGCCATGGTAGTAGTACAGGGTCAGCCAAGGTAGTAGTACAGGGTCAGCCATGGTAGTAGTACAGGGTCAGCCATGGTGGTAGTACAGGGTCAGCCATGGTGGTAGTACAGGGTCAGCCATGGTAGTAGTACAGGGTCAGCCATGGTAGTAGTACAGGGTCAGCCATGGTAGTAGTACAGGGTCAGCCATGGAAGTAGTGAAGGGTCAGCCATGGTTGTAGTACAGGGTTAGACATGGTGGTAGTAGTACAGGGTCAGCCACGGTAGTAGTGAAGGGTCAGCCACGGTAGTAGTACAGGGTCAGCCACGGTAGTAGTGAAGGGTCAGCCACGGTAGTAGTGAAGGGTCAGCCACGGTAGTAGTGAAGGGTCAGCCACGGTAGTAGTACAGGGTCAGCCATGGTATTAGTGAAGGGTCAGCCACGGTAGTAGTGAAGGGTCAGCCACGGTAGTAGTGAAGGGTCAGCCACGGTAGTAGTGAAGGGTCAGCCATGGTAGTAGTGACAGGGTCAGCCACGGTAGTAGTACAGGGTCAGCCATGGTAGTAGTGACAGGGTCAGCCATGGTAGTAGTACAGGGTCAGCCACGGTAGTAGTGAAGGGTCAGCCATGGTAGTAGTACAGGGTCAGCCATGGTAGTAGTACAGGGTCAGCCATGGTAGTAGTGAAGGGTCAGCCATGGTAGTAGTGAAGGGTCAGCCATGGTAGTAGTGACAGGGTCAGCCATGGTAGTAGTGAAGGGTCAGCCATGGTAGTAGTGAAGGGTCAGCCATGGTAGTAGTACAGGGTCAGCCATGGTAGTAGTGAAGGGTCAGCCATGGTAGTAGTGAAGGGTCAGCCATGGTAGTAGTACAGGGTCAGCCATGGTAGTAGTGAAGGGTCAGCCATGGTAGTAGTGAAGGGTCAGCCATGGTAGTAGTGAAGGGTCAGCCATGGTAGTAGTGAAGGGTCAGCCATGGTAGTAGTGACAGGGTCAGCCATGGTAGTAGTGAAGGGTCAGCCATGGTAGTAGTGAAGGGTCAGCCATGGTAGTAGTGAAGGGTCAGCCATGGTAGTAGTGACAGGGTCAGCCATGGTAGTAGTACAGGGTCAGCCATGGTAGTAGTGACAGGGTCAGCCATGGTAGTAGTACAGGGTCAGCCATGGTAGTAGTACGGGGTCAGCCATGGTAGTAGTGACAGGATCAGCCATGGTAGTAGTACAGGGTCAGCCATGGTAGTAGTACAGGGTCAGCCATGGTAGTACAGAGTCAGCCATGGAGTAGTGAGAGTCAGCCATGGTAGTACAGAGTCAGCGCTGGTAGTACAGGGTCAGCCATGGTAGTACAGGGTCAGCCATGGTAGTACAGAGTCAGCCATGGTAGTACAGAGTCAGCCATGGTAGTACAGAATCCTTCACCAAGGTAGTACAGGGTCAGCCATGGTAGTACAGGGAGATCAGCCATGGTAGTACAGAGTCAGCCATGGTAGTACAGGGTCAGCCATGGTAGTACAGGGTCAGCCATGGTAGTACAGCACCCCTGGAGAAAATTAGGGTTTAGTGCCTTGCTCAAGAGCACAGACATATTTAGCTTGTCGGCTCAGCTATTCAAAGCAGCGACCTTTCGGTTACTGACCCAACGCTCTAACCGCTCGGCTCCCTGTCACATACAATTAAACAAAATGATTGTTGACTACAGTAAAACAGAACTCATCGTTCCACTAGTTTCAATTCACAATTGAATAAAACTGAATTACATTTGTCATCAACTATATTCATGAAGTGTTGCTTTGTTGGGATTATCTTTTGTATAATAACAAAATTATTGCAATCTGAAACCAATATAGATATTTTAATCCACTGTCTTCAAACTTCATTGCTGAAGAGAGCATCAAAATATGAACTAAAAAAATAAATAAAATTTGATCCATGTCAAGACACAGGGGTTTAAAGGCATTGGATTGGTGCACAAGTATGGTTGGAGGGAGTTTATTCTTCACACCAGTCCATTCCTTTAAAACCACGAAGGGGAATGTATGAGCGCAGTTTTAGAGAAGGGTAGAGAATCCACTGCAAGATTACACTTGGCAGATGAGGAGAGAATACACTTGAGGGCAGTAAAAAATCAAATGGTGACCCCCTACGGGCTTTGGAACACTTTCCCCTCCTTTAAAACATGAGCCTCTTTGGGATTCTGCTTGTGTTGTTGCCAGAGAACCGGGGAGCAGTAACAGCTGTAGTTATACCTCCACTGAGCTCCAACCACATTGGCCTGCAGGGAATGAGTGGTGTGCAGGATGAGCAGGGACAGACAGACGTTATACCTCCACTGAGCTCCAACCACATTGGCCTGCAGGGAATGAGTGGTGTGCAGGATGAGCAGGGACAGACAGACGTTATACCTCCACTGAGCTCCAACCACATTGGCCTGCAGGGAATGAGTGGTGTGCAGGATGAGCAGTAACAGCTGTAGTTATACCTCCACTGAGCTCCAACCACATCGGCCTGCAGGGAATGAGTGGTGTGCAGGATGAGCAGGGACAGACAGACGTTATACCTCCACTGAGCTCCAACCACATCGGCCTGCAGGGAATGAGTGGTGTGCAGGATGAGCAAGGACAGACAGACGTTATACCTCCACTGAGCTCCAACCACATCGGCCTGCAGGGAATGAGTGGTGTGCAGGATGAGCAGGGACAGACAGACGTTATACCTCCACTGAGCTCCAACCACAATCGGCCTGCAGGGAATGAGTGGTGTGCAGGATGAGCAAGGACAGA
>NW_027003096.1:0-5695 GCF_036934945.1 Oncorhynchus masou masou | reverse complement strand
ACTCCTATAGAGTTGTAAGTTAGTTGTCCCACTCCCATAGAGTTGTAAGTTAGTTTCCCCACTCCTATAGAGTTGTAAGTTAGTAACCCCACTCCTATAGAGTTGTAAGTTAGTAACCCCACTCCTATAGAGTTGTAAGTTAGTTTCCCCACTCCCATAGAGTTGGAAGTTAGAAGCCCCACTCCTATAGAGTTGTAAGTTAGTTTCCCCACTCCTATAGAGTTGTAAGTTAGTTTCCCCACTCCAATAGAGTTGTAAGTTAGTTTCCCCACTCCCATAGAGTTGTAAGTTAGAAGCCCCACTCCTCAGAGTTGTAAGTTAGTTTCCCACTCTCATAGAGTTGTAAGTTAGTTTCCCCACTCTCACAGAGTTGTAAGTTAGTTTCCCCACTCCCATAGAGTTGCAAGTTAGAAGCCCCACTCCTATAGAATTGTAAGTTAGTAGCCCCACTCCCATAGAGTTGTAAGTTAGTAGCCCCACTCCCATAGAGTTGTAAGTTAGTTTCCCCACTCCCATAGAGTTGTAAGTTAGAAGCCCCACTCCTATAGAGTTGTAAGTTAGTTTCCCACTCCCATAGAGTTGTAAGTTAGTAGCCCCACTCCCATAGAGTTGTAAGTTAGTTTCCCCACTCCCATAGAGTTGTAAGTTAGAAGCCCCACTCCTATAGAGTTGTAAGTTAGTAACCCCACTCCTATAGAGTTGTAAGTTAGTTTCCCCACTCCCATAGAGTTGTAAGTTAGTTTCCCACTCCCATAGAGTTGTAAGTTAGTTTCCCCACTCCTATAGAGTTGTAAGTTAGTAGCCCCACTCCTATAGAGTTGTAAGTTAGTTTCCCACTCCTATAGAGTTGTAAGTTAGTTTCCCCACTCCTATAGAGTTGTAAGTTAGTTGTCCCCACTCCCATAGAGTTGTAAGTTAGTTTCCCCACTCCTATAGAGTTGTAAGTTAGTAACCCCACTCCCTATAGAGTTGTAAGTTAGTTTCCCCACTCCCATAGAGTTGAAGTTAGAATCCCCACTCCTATAGAGTTGTAAGTTAGTTTCCCCACTCCTATAGAGTTGTAAGTTAGTTTCCCCACTCCTATAGAGTTGTAAGTTAGTTTCCCCACTCCTATAGAGTTGTAAGTTAGAAGCCCCACTCTCTATAGAGTTGTAAGTTAGTTTCCCCACTCTCATAGAGTTGTACGTTAGTAGCCCCACTCCCATAGAGTTGTAAGTTAGTTTCCCCACTCCCATAGAGTTGTAAGTTAGTTTACCCACTCCTATAGAGTTGTAAGTTAGTAGCCACACTCCCATAGAGCTTTAAGTTAGTTTCCCACTCTCATAGCGTTGTAAGTTAGAAGCCCCACTCCTATATAGTTGTAGGTTAGTTCCCCACTCCCATAGAGTTGGAAGTTAGAAGCCCCACTCTATAGAATTGTAAGGTAGTAGCCCCACTCCCATAGAGTTGTAGGTTAGTAGCCCCACTCCTATAGAGTTGTAAGTTAGTTTCCCCACTCCTATAGAGTTGTAAGTTAGTTGTCCCCACTCCCATAGAGTTGTAAGTTAGTAACCCCACCCCTATAGAGTTGTAAGTTAGTTTCCCCACTCCTATAGAGTTGTAAGTTAGTTTCCCCACTCCCATAGAGTTGGAAGTTAGAAGCCCCACTCCCATAGAGTTGTATGTTAGTAGCCCCACTCCCATAGAGTTGTAAGTTAGTAGCCCCACTCCCATAGAGTTGTAAGTTAGTTTCTCCACTCCCATAGAGTTGTAAGTTAGTTTCTCCACTCCCATAGAGTTGTAAGTTAGTTTCCTCACTCCCATAGAGTTGTAAGTTAGTAGCCCCACTCCTATAGAGTTGTAAGTTAGTAGCCCCACTCCTATAGAGTTGTAAGTTAGTTTCCCCACTCCCATAGAGTTGTAAGTTAGTTTCCCCACTCCCATAGAGTTGTAAGTTAGTTTCCCCACTCCCATAGAGTTGTAAGTTAGTTTCCCCACTCCTATAGAGTTGTAAGTTAGTTTCCCTACTCCTATAGAGTTGTAAGTTAGTTTCCCCAGTCCTATAGAGTTATGAGTTAGTTGTCCCCCTCCCATAGAGTTGTAAGTTAGTAGCCCCACTCCTATAGAGTTGTAAGTTAGTTTCTCCACTCCCATAGAGTTGTAAGTTAGTTTCCCCACTCCCATAGAGTTGTAAGTTAGTTTCCCCACTCCCATAGAGTTGTAAGTTAGTTTCCCCACTCCCATAGAGTTGTAAGTTAGTTTCCCCACTCCTATAGAGTTGTAAGTTAGTAGCCCCACTCCTATAGAGTTGTAAGTTAGTTTCCCCACTCCTATAGAGTTGTAAGTTAGTTTCCCCAGTCCTATAGAGTTGTGAGTTAGTTGTCCCCCTCCCATAGAGTTGTAAGTTAGTAACCCCACTCCTATAGAGTTGTAAGTTAGTTTCCCCACTCCTATAGAGTTGTAAGTTAGTTTCCCCACTCCTATAGAGTTGTAAGTTAGTTTCCCCGCTCCTATAGAGTTGTAAGTTAGAAGCCCCACTCCTATAGAGTTGTAAGTTAGTTTCCCCACTCCCATAGAGTTGTAAGTTAGTTTCCCCACTCCCATAGAGTTGTAAGTTAGTAGCCCCACTCCTATAGAGTTGTAAGTTAGTAGCCCCACTCCTATAGAGTTGTAAGTTAGAAGCCCCACTCCTATAGAGTTGTAAGTTAGTTTCCCCACTCTCATAGAGTTGTAAGTTAGTTTCCCCACTCCCATAGAGTTGCAAGTTAGAAGCCCCACTCCTATAGAATTGTAAGTTAGTAGCCCCACTCCCATAGAGTTGTAAGTTAGTAGCCCCACTCCTATAGAGTTGTAAGTTAGTTTCCCCACTCCCATAGAGTTGTAAGTTAGAAGCCCCACTCCTATAGAGTTGTAAGTTAGTTTCCCCACTCCTATAGAGTTGTAAGTTAGTAGCCCCACTCCCATAGAGTTGTAAGTTAGTTTCCCCACTCCCATAGAGTTGTAAGTTAGAAGCCCCACTCCTATAGAGTTGTAAGTTAGTAACCCCACTCCTATAGAGTTGTAAGTTAGTTTCCCCACTCCCATAGAGTTGTAAGTTAGTTTCCCCACTCCCATAGAGTTGTAAGTTAGTTTCCCCACTCCTATAGAGTTGTAAGTTAGAAGCCCCACTCCTATAGAGTTGTAAGTTAGTAACCCCACTCCTATAGAGTTGTAAGTTAGTTTCCCCACTCCCATAGAGTTGGAAGTTAGAAGCCCCACTCCTATAGAGTTGTAAGTTAGTTTCCCCACTCCTATAGAGTTGTAAGTTAGTTTCCCCACTCCTATAGAGTTGTAAGTTAGTTTCCCCACTCCCATAGAGTTGTAAGTTAGTAGCCCCACTCCTATAGAGTTGTAAGTTAGTTTCCCCACTCCCATAGAGTTGTAAGTTAGTAGCCCCACTCCTATAGAGTTGTAAGTTAGTAGCCCCACTCCTATAGAGTTGTAAGTTAGTAGCCCCACTCCTATAGAGTTGTAAGTTAGTTTCCCCACTCCCATAGAGTTGTAAGTTAGTTTCCCCACTCCCATAGAGTTGTAAGTTAGTTTCCCCACTCCCATAGAGTTGTAAGTTAGTAACCCCACTCCTATAGAGTTGTAAGTTAGTTTCCCCACTCCTATAGAGTTGTAAGTTAGTTTCCCCACTCCTATAGAGTTGTAAGTTAGTTTCCCCACTCCCATAGAGTTGCAAGTTAGAAGCCCCACTCCTATAGAATTGTAAGTTAGTAGCCCCACTCCCATAGAGTTGTAAGTTAGTAGCCCCACTCCTATAGAGTTGTAAGTTAGTTTCCCCACTCCCATAGAGTTGTAAGTTAGAAGCCCCACTCCTATAGAGTTGTAAGTTAGTTTCCCCACTCCTATAGAGTTGTAAGTTAGTAGCCCCACTCCCATAGAGTTGTAAGTTAGTTTCCCCACTCCCATAGAGTTGGAAGTTAGAAGCCCCACTCCTATAGAGTTGTAAGTTAGTAACCCCACTCCTATAGAGTTGTAAGTTAGTTTCCCCACTCCCATAGAGTTGTAAGTTAGTTTCCCCACTCCCATAGAGTTGTAAGTTAGTTTCCCCACTCCCATAGAGTTGTAAGTTAGTTTCCCCACTCCTATAGAGTTGTAAGTTAGTAGCCCCACTCCTATAGAGTTGTAAGTTAGTTTCCCCACTCCTATAGAGTTGTAAGTTAGTTTCCCCACTCCTATAGAGTTGTAAGTTAGTTGTCCCACTCCCATAGAGTTGTAAGTTAGTTTCCCCACTCCTATAGAGTTGTAAGTTAGTAACCCCACTCCTATAGAGTTGTAAGTTAGTAACCCCACTCCTATAGAGTTGTAAGTTAGTTTCCCCACTCCCATAGAGTTGTAAGTTAGAAGCCCCACTCCTATAGAGTTGTAAGTTAGTTTCCCCACTCCTATAGAGTTGTAAGTTAGTTTCCCCACTCCAATAGAGTTGTAAGTTAGTTTCCCCACTCCCATAGAGTTGTAAGTTAGAAGCCACACTCTCTCAGAGTTGTAAGTTAGTTTCCCCACTCCCATAGAGTTGTAAGTTAGTTTCCCCACTCTCACAGAGTTGTAAGTTAGTTTCCCCACTCCCATAGAGTTGCAAGTTAGAATCCCCACTCCTATAGAATTGTAAGTTAGTAGCCCCACTCCCATAGAGTTGTAAGTTAGTAGCCCCACTCCTATAGAGTTGTAAGTTAGAAGCCCCACTCCTATAGAGTTGTAAGTTAGTTTCCCCACTCCCATAGAGTTGTAAGTTAGTAGCCCCACTCCCATAGAGTTGTAAGTTAGTTTCCCCACTCCCATAGAGTTGGAAGTTAGAAGCCCCACTCCTATAGAGTTGTAAGTTAGTAACCCCACTCCTATAGGGTTGTAAGTTAGTTTCCCCACTCCCATAGAGTTGTAAGTTAGTTTCCCCACTCCCATAGAGTTGTAAGTTAGTTTCCCCACTCCTATAGAGTTGTAAGTTAGTAGCCCCACTCCTATAGAGTTGTAAGTTAGTTTCCCCACTCCTATAGAGTTGTAAGTTAGTTTCCCCACTCCTATAGAGTTGTAAGTTAGTTTCCCCACTCCTATAGAGTTGTAAGTTAGTTGTCCCCCTCCCATAGAGTTGTAAGTTAGTTTCCCCACTCCTATAGAGTTGTAAGTTAGTAACCCCACTCCTATAGAGTTGTAAGTTAGTTTCCCCACTCCTATAGAGTTGTAAGTTAGTTTCCCCACTCCCATAGAGTTGGAAGTTAGAAGCCCCACTCCTATAGAGTTGTAAGTTAGTAACCCCACTCCTATAGAGTTGTAAGTTAGTTTCCCCACTCCCATAGAGTTGTAAGTTAGTTTCCCCACTCCCATAGAGTTGTAAGTTAGTTTCCCCACTCCTATAGAGTTGTAAGTTAGTAGCCCCACTCCTATAGAGTTGTAAGTTAGTTTCCCCACTCCTATAGAGTTGTAAGTTAGTTTCCCCACTCCTATAGAGTTGTAAGTTAGTTTCCCCACTCCTATAGAGTTGTAAGTTAGTTGTCCCCACTCCCATAGAGTTGTAAGTTAGTTTCCCCACTCCTATAGAGTTGTAAGTTAGTAACCCCACTCCTATAGAGTTGTAAGTTAGTTTCCCCACTCCCATAGAGTTGTAAGTTAGTAGCCCCACTCCTATAGAGTTGTAAGTTAGTAGCCCCACTCCTATAGAGTTGTAAGTTAGTTTCCC
>NW_027003095.1:0-5695 GCF_036934945.1 Oncorhynchus masou masou | reverse complement strand
GTTACGAGGGTAACCAGACTTCCAGAGTCTAATAGAGCTTCCGTGTCATGTCCGTCAACCTTCACCGGGACCATGGGTGCAGTTGATTCGTGGTGTACCCAACAGAAGATGACGTAGTTCACTGCGTGATCCCCCTCGCTTCCAGGGCATGCTGATGGCATCGACTTCCCTCGAGCCGGGCAATTCCAGGCCATGTGCCCCTGGGTGCCACACTCAAAACACCTTTGTTCTCCATCTATCTGGAGTTGTCGGTGGCAGGTCGGCCCTACCCCAGCTGTCTCTCCACGGGTTTGCGGGCCTTTGGCCCTACCGACTGTCGGTTCGGGGTACTCAGCAGTGGGGCTGTCCTTCCGACTCCTCGAATGGGTCGCCGACAAGGCCCGGCTCCCACTAAGCAGGGCCTGAGCATTCTGATGCGTCTCCACTGCTTCCAGGAGGCCCTCCAAGGTCTGGGGCGCGCATAGACTTGCTGCCCTCTTCATGTCGTGGGGTAGTGCCCGTAGGAAGCGATCCAGGACCACTTTGTCTAGGATAGAGAGGGTGGATACATCGGTTAGGAGCCATCCCCTGGTGACGCATAGTAGGTCACTCATCTGGGCTCGGGGGATGCGTCGGCTACGAACCTCCAGTTGTGGAATAGTTGAGCCTGATGGGCCAGGCTATACCTGTAGCGGCTGAGTATCTCCCATTTGAGTCCGTCGTAGTTAGCCGCCTGTTCATCATTCACTTCCCAATAAGCCTTTCGAGCATTTCCAGAGAGGAACGGGGCCAGCAGACTGGGCCACTTCTGCCTTAGCCATCCTTCCCCTAGTGCTGTCCGTTCAAACATACAGAGGTAGTTTTCGATGCGTCATCTTCTGTTAGCTTGATTAAAAACTGGTTTGGATGTGATTCAGTAGACGTTCCTCCTTGTAGCTTCCTGATTTCCTCAATGAGGCGGACGTTTTGTAGCCGCTGTTCCTCCAGTGTTCGTTCTTGAACCGCCTGTTGGGTTTGTTGGGCCCGGATGAACTGACCTATCAACTTGTCCATGCTGATGCTGTGTAAACGTCAACCCTGATCTGACCACGTTGCCAGAGTGCCCGCATTCTCGCATTCAGACCAGGGGTTGGGTCAAAACATTTACACAGATCAGACACAGACAGAGTAGGATTAGCTCAGTTTCAAAGGTGTATAGTCCCCAACTATACGGGAGTCCTTTCTTCCCCCAATCTCTCCCCTGTGTGCTGCCCTTCTGGCAGCTTTATGGGACTTGTACAGCTGGTGAGCAATCAGCCCTTGATTACTTACAAATTCCCAATCAGCCCCAATTAGTCCTGGCCGGAGAATCTGTCGAGACCTGGCACATCCAGCAGATGGAGCCATTGCCTCGTGATGTATACTCTGTCTGTCACCAGGCCTCGACGAGTCTCCCCTGGTGGCTGACCTGCTGTACGCCACAATACACACATCAATCTACAATACCCCATAATGACAAATCAAACTCACGCTTTAGAATGCTGAGCTGAGATGTCTGCCCATCTAGTCCAGGCTCGCTGGGCCACTCAAGGACATTCAGAGACTTGATCCGGCCACCCTGCGTTGACTTGGCAGCGCTTTTGGAGCAGGTTACTCAATAAGGATCTCTCTGTGCTTTGCTTTTTCATCTTCTGTCAGATTCTGATTGGTCTCCCAGTCCCTGCAACTGAAAAACATCCCACAGCAAGATGCTGCCTCCACCATGCTCACTGTAGGGATGGTGCCAGGTGTCCTCCAGATGTGACACTTGGCATTCAAGCAAAAGAGTTCAATCTGGGTTTCATCAGACCAGAGAATCTTGTTTCTCCTGGTCTGAGAGTCTTAGGGTGCATTTTGGCAACCCAAGAGGGGTGTCATGTGCCTTTTACTGAGGAGTGGCTTCCGTCTGGTCACGCTATCATGAAGGCCTGATTGGTGGAGTGGCTGCAGAGATGGTTGTCCTTCTGAAGGTTCTCCTATCTCCTACCTAGGAACTCATAGTGACCAATGTCTTGTCACTCCCCACTAAGACCCTTGTCCTCATTGCTCAGTTTGAATGGTTACGCCAAGAGTTCTGGTGGTTCCAAATGCTTCATTTAAAATGGGAGGCCACTGTAAGCTCTTGTGAGGTCTGTCGCTGCAGAAATGTTTTGGGTACTCCTTCTCAGATCTGTCTGTGCCCTCACAATTGTGTCTCAAGCTCTACGGACAATTTGTTTGGCCTCATGGCTTGGTTTTTGCTCTGACATGCACTGTCAACTGTGGGACCTTAAATAGACAGGCGTGTGCCTTTCCAAATCATGTCCAATCAATTGAATTTACCACATGTGGACTCCAACCAAGTTGTAGAAACATCTCAAGGATTATCAATGGAAACAGGATGCACCTGAGCTCAATTTAGAGTCTTATAGCATAGGGTCTGAATACTTATGTAAATAAGGCATGTCTGTTTTTTATTTTTAATAAATCTGCAAACAATCTAAAATAATGTTTTCGCTTTGTCATTAATGAGTACTGTGTGTAGATTGCTGTCATGTATTATTGTTATTTATTCCATTCATTATTGAATAAGGCTAACGTAACAAAATGTGGGAAATGTCAAGGGGTCTGAAGGAAATGTATATATATTATTGAATGAATCGGTAGACTAATAAAGTTATATAAATGGCATACAGTGCGGCAAAAGTATTTAGTCAGCCACCAATTGTGCAAGTTCTCCCACTTAAAAAGATGAGAAGCCTGTAATTTTCATCATAGACACCTGTACACTTCAACTATAACAGACAAATTGAGAAAAACAAATCCAGAAAATCTCATTGTAGGATTTTTAATGAATTTATTTGCAAATTATGGTGGGAAATAAGTATTTGGTCACCTACAAACAAGCAAGATTTCTGGCTCTCAAAGACCTGTAACTTCTTCTTTAAGGGGCTCCTCTGTCCTCCACTGTTACCTGTATTAATGGCACCTGTTTGAACTTGTTAACAGTATAAAAGACACCTGTCCACAAACTCAAACACTCACACTCCAAACTCCACTATGGCCAAGACCAAAGAGCTGTCAAAGGACACCAGAAACAAAATTGTAGACCTGCACCAGGATGGGAAGACTGAATCCGCAATAGGTAAGCAGCTTGGTTTGAAGAAATCAACTGTCAATTATTAGGAAATGGAAGACATACCAGACCACTGATAATTTACATTTACATTTACATTTAAGTCATTTAGCAGACGCTCTTATCCAGAGCGACTTACAAATTGGTGAATTCACCTTCTGACATCCAGTGGAACAGCCACTTTACAATATGGAGAGAGAGGGGAGAAAGAGGTCAGAGCACAGGGTAGGGCAGTGTGAGCAGAACCAGCGGTGTCGTTTGACTTAGCAAACGAGGATCGGATGTCGTCGACCTTCTTTTCAAAATGGTTGACGAAGTCATCTGCAGAGAGGGAGGAGGGGGAGGGGGAGGAGGATTCAGGAGGGAGGAGAAGGTGGCAAAGAGCTTCCTAGGGTTAGAGGCAGATGCTTGGAATTTAGAGTGGTAGAAAGTGGCTTTAGCAGCAGAGACAGAGGAGGAAAATGTAGAGAGGAGGGAGTGAAAGGATGCCAGGTCCGCAGGAGGCGAGTTTTCCTCCATTTCCGCTCGGCTGCCCGGAGCTCTGTTCTGTGAGCTCGCAATGAGTCATCGAGCCACGGAGCGGGAGGGGGAGGACCGAGACGGCCTGGAGGATGGGGACATAGAGAGTCAAAGGATGCAGAAAGGGAAAGAGGAGGGTTGAGGAGAGGCAGAATCAGGGGAGATAGGTTGGAGAAGGTATGAGCAGAGGGAAGAGATGATAGGATGGAAGAGGGAGAGAGTAGCGGGGAGAGAGAGAGCGAAGGTTGGGACGGCGCGATACCATCAGTAGGGGCAGTGTGGGAAGTGTTGGATGAGAGCGAGAGGGAAAAGGATACAAGGTAGTGGTCGGAGACTTGGAGGAGTTGCAATGAGGTTAGTGGAAAGACAGCATCTAAGTAAGGAATGGGGTCAGGCAGCTCTTGCCTGCCTTGTGAGTAGGGGGAAGGTGAGAGGGTGAGGTCAAAAGAGGAGAGGAGTGGAAAGAAGGAGGCAGAGAGGAATGAGTCAAAGGTAGACGTGGGGAGGTTAAAGTCGCCCAGGACTGTGAGAGGTGAGCCGTCCTCAGGAAAGGAGCTTATCAAGGCATCAAGCTCATTGATGAACTCTCCGAGGGAACCTGGAGGGCGATAAATGATAAGGATGTTAAGCTTGAAGGGGCTGGTAACTGTGACAGCATGGAATTCAAAGGAGGCGATAGACAGATGGGTAAGGAGAAAGAGAGAATGACCACTTGGGAGAGATGAGGATCCCGGTGCCACCACCCCGCTGACCAGAAGCTCTCGGGGTGTGCGAGAACACATGTGGGCTGGACGAAGAGAGAGCAGTAGGAGTAGCAGTGTTATCTGTGGTGATCCATGTTTCCGTCAGTGCCAAGAAGTCGAGGGACTGGAGGGAGGCATAGGCTGAGATGAACTCTGCCTTGTTGGCCGCAGATCGGCAGTTCCAGAGGCTACCGGAGACCTGGAACTCCACGTGGGGTCGTGCGCGCTGGGACCACCAGATTAGGGTGGCCGCGGCCACGCGGTGTGGAAGCGTTTGTATGGTCTGTGCAGAGAGGAGAGAACAGGAGATAGATAGACACATAGTTGACAGGCTACAGAAGAGGCTACGCTAATGCAAAGGAGATTGGAATGACAAGTGGACTACACGTCTCGAATGTTCAGAAAGTTAAGCTTACGTAGCAAGAATCTTATTGACTAAAATGATTGAAATGATACAGTACTGCTGGAGTAGGCTAGCTGGCAGTGGCTGCGTTGTTGACTTTGTAGGCTAGCTGGCAGTGGCTGCGTTGTTGACACTACACTAATCAAGTCGTTCCGTCGAGTGTAATAGTTTCTACAGTGCTGCTATTCGGGGGCTAGCTGGCTAGCTAGCAGTGTTGATTGCGTTACGTTACGTTAAAAGAACGACAATAGCTGGCTAGCTAACCTAGAAAATCGCTCTAGACTACACAATTGTCTTAGATACAAAGACGGCTATGTAGCTAGCTAGCTACGATCAAACAAATCAAACCGTTGTACTGTAATGAAGTGAAATGAAAATGTGATACTACCTGTGGAGCGAAGCGGAATGTTGACCGGGTAGTTGAAGTTCTATTCGGTAGAGGTTGGCTAGCTGTTGGCTAGCTAGCTAGCAGTATCTCCTACGTTAAGGACGACAAATAGCTGGCTAGCTAACCTCGGTAAATTAAGATAATCACTCTAAGTCTACACACTCTAAACTACACAATTATCTTGGATACGAAGACAGCAAAGACAACTATGTAGCTAGCTAACACTACACTAATCGAGTCGTTCAGTTGAGTGTAATAGTTTCTACAGTGCTGGTGGACGGTGGACGTTAGCTAGCTGCTTAGCTAGCTGCTGGGCAGATAGCAGTGTAGACTACGTTAGGACGACGAAATACGATAATTACGCAATTATCTTTGATACAAAGACGGCTATGTAGCTAGCTAAGAAGAAATTGCTAAGATTAGACAAATCAAACCGTTGTACTATAATGAAATGTAATGAAAATGTAATGAAAAGTTATACTACCTGCGGACCGAAGTGTAGATGCGACCGCTCGCTCCAACCCGGAACC
>NW_027003094.1:0-5695 GCF_036934945.1 Oncorhynchus masou masou | reverse complement strand
CTCTCCATCACTCGTTAGGGTTGATTCCAGAATGTCCATTTGGTGATTTTTCTCACTCTTTCAAAGTCACTGTGCATTTGCCATATGGTTAACTGGGCAGTCACCATTACCAATTTGTCATGCTATAAAAATCATGCAGGAATGCCAAATTGACTTGAACCGATGACCTCGGGATGGCTGGGCAGTGATGCTGGTACCTCTCCATCGCTCGTTTGGGTTGATTTCAGAATGTCGCTTTTGGTGATGGTACCTCACTGTTAAAACATATTGCAAATGTTGTCTCACTTTGCAAAGTCACTGTGCATTTGCCATATGGTTAACTGGGCAGTCACCATCACCAATTTGTCATGCCATAAAAATCATGCAGGAATGCCAAATTGACTGGCCCGATGACATCGGGATGGCTGGGCAGTGATACTGGTACCTCTCCATCGCTCGTTTGGGTTGATTTCAGAATGTCGCTTTTGGTGATGGTACCTCACTGTTAAAACATATTGCAAATGTTCCTTACTTTTGCAAAGTCACTGAAAATTTGTGCAGGAATGCCAAATTGACTGGCCCGATGAAGTCGGGATGGCTTGGCAGTGATTCTGGTACCTCTCCATCGCTCGTTAGGGTTGATTCCAGAATGTCCATTTGGTGATTTTCTCACTCTTTCAAAGTCACTGTGCATTTGCCATATGGTTAACTGGGCAGTCACCATCACCAATTTGTCATGCCATAAAAATCATGCAGGAATGCCAAATTGACTGGCCCGATGACCTCGGGATGGCTGGGCAGTGATTCTGGTACCTCTCCATCGCTCGTTTGGGTTGATTTCAGAATGTCGCTTTTGGTGATGGTACCTCACTGTTAAAACATATTGCAAATGTTCCTTACTTTTGCAAAGTCACTGAAAATTCGTGCAGGAATGCCAAATTGACTGGCCCGATGAACTCGGGATGGCTCGGCAGTGATTCTGGTACCTCTCCATCGCTCGTTTGAGTTGATTTCAGAATGTCGCTTTTGGTGATGGTACCTCACTGTTAAAACATATTGCAAATGTTCCTTACTTTTGCAAAGTCACTGAAAATTCGTGCAGGAATGCCAAATTGACTGGCCCGATGAACTCGGGATGGCTCGGCAGTGATTCTGGTACCTCTCCATCGCTCATTAGGGTTGATTTCAGAATGTCCATTTGGTAATGTTTTCTCACTCTTTCAAAGTCACTGTGCATTTGCCATAAGGTTAACTGGGCAGTCACCATCACCAATTTGTCATGCTATAAAAATCATGCAGGAATGCCAAATGACTGGCCCGGCTGCTAGGGATGGCTGGGCAGTGATACTGGTACCCTCCCTCCATCGCCGCTTGGGTTGATTTCAGAATGTCGCTTTTGGTGATGGTACTCACCGCTTAAACATATTGCTAATGGACAAGAGTCACCTGCAAGTCACCGTCCATCAGTCAATATGATATCATTCTGACACCAAACTGATACAAACTGACACCAAACCCACTCTTCCCAACTCATTTAGGAGCCAAGTATAACATACTTCAGAGCTGGCCCAAAATTCGCCTTCGGTACAAAACATTAAAAAACCATAAACACATAGTTACTTTCTAGCTGCGGGCCAGTTCGGACATTATGTGTAGTCCTATGTGAGGCGAATCAATCCTTGGTGCCCGGCCCGATAGGCCATCTGGGTGTCCGAGTAAAAGCCTAATTGGTGCTGAAAATCCACTTTTTTCCATGCCTTGCTACGGGTCCTTGAATGAGCTATCGGACCGCAGATGTTGGGTTCTGTCTCTATGGGCAGACGGTCACAATGCACCTAGTCTTGTGTCTCTGGGACATTTCTAAATGTCGCCATTTTCGTAATGGTCAAAATGAATTGAAGTCATTGCAAATGTTCGACGCTGAGCTGTCCGAGAACCTCCTAGAGCGCCTAACTCACCACGCACTATCTACCTGAGGTCTAGAACAGGATTCTAAAGTTTCGGAACTCTAGGTCTGACGGTTCTTTAGCTCGAACAAAGCTAACTATTGGAGGCACTGTCAGTCTCTACACACCCCAATACGTCCTCCATCCAAGTTGTGTATCTGTGTGATTTATTTTTCCTTGAATTTTTATGGGAAAATGACTGATTTACAGTTCATGGGGGTTGTCTAATCACAATATATGAAGTTTTGGACAGATCTGATTTTTTTAACCCTTCCAAACAGCTCCTGGAGACACTAATTATGGCACTTCCGGTTGGCACAGGAAGCTATAAATACACACATGTCTTGACTGACATAGAAACCTAGGGAATCCTGAGTTTTAAGTCTTTAAGTTGAGAATTGACTGATCTACACAGGGCTTGAATAATGCAGAGGCCTTTTCACCTTTCGAGGTGATGTACATCCAAATACCTTTTGGGTCAATTTAACCACTTCCGGTTGCTCCAGGAAGCTTAGAATCGACACAGGTAGACCTCATATAGTGGTCTGATGAATGTCATAGAAGACAGGTTCATACAGCATTCATAACCCATATAGACTCCAGGTTGTATTTAGGGAGCAGGCAATGTATTCTCATGGGGAGAGAAGTCAATGCACACTGTTTTTTTGTAAACACCTCTTTTTAACTGTGAAAGGTTAATGCCACACAGTCAAGGTTATTTAAACAGATCGGGAGGACCCTAGGAACAGTCCTGTGTTTGAATTGTCCTTCTAAACCTAACGGTTCCGCCGCTGTCACCCAAAATCCAATGACATTGTGGTGCAGGCATCATTGTGGGCCTATTTTTCATGGTCGTTGCGCACAGACCGAGCGAGCTACGTCAAGTGGGGCACCTCGTTGACCGGCACGGCCTTGGGATTATGTTTGCGCCATTGCCTGCCTCTGTGTCTTTAAACACCACGCTTGTCACTCCATCCTTGCTGTGTGTGTGTGTGAGAGCTTTTCTTTGACATCTGTTGGGAAAATGACTGATTTACAGTTCATGGGGGTTGTCTAATCACACATATGAAGTTTTGGACAGATCTGATTTTTTAACCCTTCCAAACAGCCCCTGAGACACTAATTATGGCACTTCCGGTTGGCACAGAAGCTATAAATACACACATGTCTTGACTGACATAGAAACCTAGGGAATCCTGAGTTTTAAGTCTTTAAGTTAAGAATTGACTGATCTACACAGGGTTGAATAATGCAGAGGCCTTTTCACCTTTCGATGTGATGTACACCAAATACCTTTTGGGTCAATTTAACCACTTCCGGTTGCTCCAGGAAGCTAGAATCGACACAGGGTAGACCTCATAGTGGTCTGATGGAATGTCATAGAAGACAGGTTCATACAGCATTCATAACCCATAAAGACCCCAGGTTGTATTTAGGGGAGCAGGCAATGTATTCCTATGGGGAGAGAATCAATGCACACTGTTTTTATGTAAACACCTTCTTTAACTGTGAAAGGTTAATGCCACACAGTCAAGGTTAGGCTTGCACAGATCGGGAGGACCTTAGAACAGTCCTGTGTTTGAATTGTCCTTCTAAACCTAACGGTTCCGCCGCTGTCACCCAAAATCAAATGACATTGTGGCAGGCTTCATTGTGGGCCTATTTTTCTTATGGTCGCTGCGCTCAGACCGAGTGAGCTACGGTCAAGCTGGGCACTCCGTTGACTCGGCCCTGCCTTGGGATTATGTTTATGCCATTGCCTGCTGCTGTGTCTTTAAACACGCTTGTCACTCCATCCTTGCTGTGTGTGTGTGTGTGAGAGGTTTTCTTTGACATCTGTTGGGAAAAATGACTGATTTACAGTTCATGGGGGTTGTCTAATCACACATATGAAGTTTTGGACAGATCTGATTTTTTTAACCCTTCCAAACAGCCCCTGAGACACCAAATTATGGCACTTCCAGTTGGCACAGGAAGCTATAAATAAACTCATATCCTCATTGGGGTATGCCTTTACAGAATCCTGAGTTTTAAGTCTTTACGTTAAGAACTGAGTTATTTACGGAGGGTTTAGTGAGTGTGTGTTATTTCAGAAAATCATGGTGTAGAAAATCACAGAAATGTCGCAGAGCTCCGCAGCACATTTTAAAAATACTCGTATGAACACCCTGCAACTGGATCTGTAACCGTTGAAAAAAAAAAAAAAAAAACACCTATCTGAACATCACGATCTGGTCACCGTACGATTTCTCTTAAATGACGATAGATAATGAATGGCCAATTTTTTTTTATTGACACCGGAGGCTCCTTGACTTTGACGTGAAGTGAAAAAATCTTTTCTCTATTTTCATTTTGGACCTTTAATCCCAGAAATATGGCCATAACTCAAAAAACCGTTGAGGCCTAGACGCCATCTTGTTCGGGGCCATCTTCCCATAATGCCAAACCTACGCTCACCAAGTTTTCGGCCGAAATATTTTCAGTTTTCGAGATATGGCACGTCGTGATTCGGGATGTTTTGTCCAATAGCAATATGATTGCTTATGCCCTCTTGTGGGATATTCCGGCATAGCGCAAAAATGGGCCAAAATGTGTTTATTTTATTAAACGAAAACCGAATGTCCGACAAAGTTCATTTGATGACTTCCCCGGTAGGTCTGGCTCCTGCCGCTCGTCCCGACGCCGTCCCCGAATTTTTAAAATGTTTTCGGACGTCTAGTAAGGGACCGTACAGTTCCAATAGGGACTTTCTCACTAACCATACGGTGATTGTCAAAATGTTCCCTTAAGGTATGTAATCGCTGCCAAGGGTGCTTCTACAAAGTATTGACTCAGGGGTGTGAATACTTATGTAAGTGAGATATTTCAGTATTTTATTTTCCAAAATATGTTGCTAAAATTTCTTAAAATATGTTGTTTTCACGTTGTCATTATGGGGTATTTTGGATGAGAAAAACAAACAATTTCATCCATTTAGAATTCAGGCTGTAACACAACAAGATGTGGAATAAGTCAGGGGTATGTGACGTAGAAGTCCGTCACTGACGCGGAAGCATTTGGTTCTTTAACGCACACACATATTCATCACTCCTCCCTGCGCCATTATAAGATAAGTTAACAATGTGGGTCGACACACAAATTAACTTCTGTCTTGGTGCATGCATTTCACACTTGTCAAAGTTCATATTTGAGAGATACAATAATTATTATACTTATCAATGTTGTGGATGAGCGCATTGTTTGTTTGTTGTGTTCCTCTCTCTCCATCTCTGTAGCTTCCCGGGGTATGCTGAAAAGGACCCGAGCTAAGGGAATTGGGTTGGCTTTATAGTGCCTGTCCCAAATGGCTCATAAATGCATATGGGCATATTGAAAGATATTGTCAGTAGTGATGTAATGTTGTAAATGTTATGTTGTGATATTGTTTAAAACTGTGTTGCAATGTATATCCTTTAGTATATTTAGTTCATGGAAAATGTAGGTTTTGTATTGTTAATTGATTAATTAATTAGGGTTAATTGTTCTGAGGGGAGGCTAGCCCTACAAAAGGAGCCTCTCTTTCAGTCATAGAGAGGCAGTTTGGATTGAGCTGTGGATGGGGCAGCATTGTTTTTAAGCTGTACCATAAGGTAGACGTTGATGGCAGTACTGTTGTTTTTTTTGTTCCGGAATCACTTGTAAATAAACACCTTTGCACAGAAGAACTTTGCGGTTCCGCCATCTTTTATTTTGATAGAGGTTAGGTTATCCAGTTTAGCCTTCTGGCCTAC
>NW_027003093.1:0-5695 GCF_036934945.1 Oncorhynchus masou masou | reverse complement strand
TTACGGATACAAGTATCCTGTGTGTATCCTGTGTGTGTTTCTTTTCTCTCCTTCTCCCCTCACAGGTGAAAATCATCACTCCCCAATCAGTCACCAATCATCAATCAGAAGACACACCTCCTCCTGTTTCCTACCCAATCACAGTTCCTTTCCCTTGGTTTAAAAACACTGTCAGTTGTTTGCTCTAGAGCTCAATCTCTCTGTAAATGCCATGTCTGTAGGCCTCTCTGTTTCACTGTCTCTTTATGTATTGACCTCTCTTTTGTTTGAGCACCTCCATATCACTTTGTCCTCACCTGTGAGTATTGTTTTTGGTTATGGTGTTTGAAAGGGGGAACCAAGACAAGTCGCCCATGGGCATACACTACCCGTAGGTAAACAATGTTAAATACACAAGTTAGAACTGGGCGGAGCACCCACTGTATTTTTGTTTAGTTAGCTGTTAAAGTAGGCTAGTCTCGCTTAGGGGTGTTTTTGAATACTTATTGTTTCTTTCCTTGGGTCCAGCTCAGCCCCTTTTCCTGTCTCCCCCCCCCCCCCCTTACCGTGTGTTTTACAATAAACTCTGAGTTTGACGGTTGATTTCAGTTGTTGTGGTTATTTCGTTCACACTTTTACTTTGTCACTATTATAAATTGCATTAGTTATGTTACGTGTCTCATTACCATCCCCCTAGACTGTCGGGCCAAAAGGGATTCGTAACATAAGTGGGGCTCGTCCGGGATATGTCATAACTGACACCCATGCCGCTCATGTAGATTGTTGTAGTGGTATAGTTCAGTGTTGAGCGTCATAGCTGCTGTAGAATTAGTGTTTGCTATTTTCGTTGGCTCTTGTGAAGTAGTTTAAGATGGCTACTTTTGAGTTGAAGTCCTTTTGGGATAACCCTTCGTGGGAGGTTTTTGACAAATGTCGTAGAGTTGACATAATGACCTTGGCTGACCATTATTCAATATCGATTCTGCAGAGTTTAGTTAAGGCGGAGGTTAAAACAGCTAGTGTTAAATGTATTGTTGGAAGAGCTTGTGCTTGTGTTACCGCTGCCTGAGCCTACTACCCCTGTAGGGGATGTTGCTGCTCCTGTAAGCCCATTGGTGTCTGATAATGAGGGCGAGGCTAAAACACCAGCCACATTGTCCCGTTTTGATCCACTCTCCCCACTGTCAAACGGTGATGTCAGGAGGGATGTCCGTTTAGCACAGTTCCAACTGGAGGCGGAAGAGAGAGCCCAAATTAGGCGAGAGACTCTCCAGTTGGGATGTGTAAAATTGAGGCAGAAAAAGGAAGAGAACGGCATTTGGAGATGTATAAAATTTAGGCAGACAGAGAACAAAGGCAGTTGGAGTTCAAAATGCGCCAGATGGAACTGGAGGCAGAGACAGCAAGACTAGCCTTCGTTCCTACTGTGCCTGTTTGTGAGCCATCCTCACCAGCTGTGTCCTCAAACGCGGTTGACAGTAGTAGGCAGCTTGCCTTAGTACCTTTGTTCAGAGAGTCGGAGGTTGACTCCTATTTTTGTGTATTTGAGCGTATAGCCGTAGCATTGAAATGGCCTGAAGAGGTATGGTGTCTATTACTTCAGTGTAAATTAACTGGTAAAGCCCAAGAGGTTTTGTCAGCGCTACCTCTGGAGGAGAGTTTGAATTATGAAGTGGTCAAAGCTACTGTTCTTCGTGCCTATGAGCTTGTGCCTGAGGCATACCGACAGAGATTTAGGTCTCATAGAAAGTCTTCTAGTAAGACTTATGTGGAATTTGCTAGAGACAAGGGAAATCTGTTTGATAAATGGCATGCTGCTAGTAAAGTAACTGATTTCAACTCTCTCCGGGAGTTAATCTTGTTGGAAGAGTTTAAAAATTGCTTACTCGAACGCATTGTAGTTTACCTAAACGAACAGAAAGTATCCTCCCTGGCAGAAGCGTCTGTGTTGGCAGACGAGTTTGTGTTGACGCACAAGAGTGTATCTTCGGCTCATACTGAGAGTAGAGCCACTAAGTTTCCTACTTTTAGCCCTAGTCGGCCAGCAGTAGTATATCAAGCACGCCAGAAGAATGAGCGTCCCTGTTTCTATTGTCATAAAGTGGGACATATGATTAATGATTGCTTCATGCTTAAACGCAAACAAGGGATGCCTCTTCGTGCCAAGCCGCCAACAAGTGTTGGTCTAATTCGTACGGTTGTGAGGTCTGCAACAAAACCGGTGCCTCAGGGTAACTGTAGTTTGAAAGTCTCAGTCCCCGACCGCAGTTATGAACCATTCATTTTCGAGGGGTTTGTGTCCCAAACGAATGACGAAGCGTCTCAGCGTCCGGTTAAAATCCTTAGAGATACTGGTCTGATGTGTTGCCCTTATCTGAGAATACATACTGTGGTTCCAGTGTGTTAGTGCAGGGTATTGAAATAGGTTTTGTCCCAGTGCCATTGCACTTTGTGAAAGTACACTCTGAGTTAATCAGTGGAATATTCAGAGTGGGGGTATGTCCTATGTTGCCAGTGAAAGGTGTGACCTTTATAATGGGTAACGATATTGCCGGAGGAAAGGTAGTACCCATATTGGAAAAAAGTGACCACTCTCTCTCGAATGAGCTGGCACAGAGTTATCCACATGAGTTCCCCGCTTGTGCTGTCACTCGTGCTCAGGCACGACAAGAGGGTGACATGATAGATTTGTCGAACACTGTTCTGTTCAGAGAGGTTGATCAAGAGGATGGATTGTGTGATACCTCTGAGAAGCTGATCACCTCTGACAAACAGCCCAAGAAGGAATCAAAGAACGTTGAACTTATTGCTGATGCAATACAGTTACCAGTCAATCGTGAGCAGCTGATTGCTAACCAAAAGGTTGACAACAAGCTTGCTAAATGTTTTTCTAGTGTTGTCTCATTGGAAGATGTGAAGAAGAAGAACGTGGCTTACTTCATTGATGGCAATCTCCTCATGCGTAAATGGAAATCCCATGTTGACGCGTGTGGAGATTGGAATGCTGTTTATCAAATAGTGATTCCTACAGCCTTTCGACAAAATGTGTTATCCCTTGCTCATGATCACCAGTGGTCTGGTCATTTAGGAATCACAAAGACTTATGATCGGATCCTTCGACATTTCTTTTGGCCGGGTTTAAAACAAGATGTGGCTCAGTTCTGTCGGACATGCCACACATGTCAGATAACATGAAAACCAAATCAGGTTATTCCTCCCACTCCTCTTTGTCCCATACCTGTCATAGGTGAACCATTCAAGCATGTGGTGGTTGATTGTGTCGGACCGTTACCGAAGACAAAATCGGGTAACCAGTTTTTGTTAACGATTATGTGTATGGCTACAAGATACCCCGAGGCCATTCCTCTGCGAAGGATTACAGCCCCGGTAGTGAGTAAAGCCTTAATAAAATTCTTCATGACATTCGGGTTACCAAAGGTGATACAAAGCGATCAAGGTACGAATTTCCTATCCAAGCTCTTCAAGCAGGTGTTAAAATCCTTGTCAATTACGCACCGTGGGTCAAGCGCCTATCACCCAGAGTTTCAGGGTGCGTTTGAAAGATGGCATCAGACACTGAAGTCTATGCTACGTAAATATTGTTTGGAATCTGAGAAAGATTGGGATGAGGGAGTTCCTCTAGTTTTGCTTGCTGCTTGTGAAACTGTGCAGGAGTCCCTAGGTTTCAGCCCGGCTGAACTAGTGTTTGGTCACACAGTGAGAGGACCAATGAAAGTCCTTAAAACCTCTTGTTGCTATGGGGGCGCAATTTCATTTTTGGATAAAAAGACGTGCCTGTTTTAAGCACAATATTTTGTCACAAAAAGATGCGCGACTATGCATATAATTGATAGCTTTGGAAAGAAAATTTGACGTTTCCAGAACTGTGAAGATATTGTTCAGAGTGCCACAGAACAGATGCTACAGGCAAAACCAAGATGAAACTTTCAACCAGGAAATGAGCAGGATTTTTGGAAGCTCTGTTTTTCATTGTCTCCTTATATGGCTGTGAATGCGTTAGCGAATGAGCCTGCCCTGATCTATCGCTTCCAGCCCAGGTATTGTGACGTATTTCTGTAGGCATATCATTGGAAGATTAACCATAAGAGACTACTTGCCAGGTGTCCGCTGGTGTCCTCTGTCGAAATTGCGCGTCATCTTCATAACTGCACGCCTTTTTCCAAGCAATTCACCGGAGAAAGGAGACTACCACGAGCGATATATCAATGAAGAGATATGTGAAAACACCTTGAGGATTGGGATTCTAAACAGCGTTTGCCGTGTTTCAGTCGATATTATGGAGTTAATTTGGAAAAAAGTTAGCCATTTTGATGACTGAATTTTCGGTTTTTTGGGTACCCAAACGTGATGTACAAACGGAGCGATTCTACACAAAGAATCTTTCAGGAAAAACTGAACATTTGCTATGTAACTGAGAGTCTCTCATTTAAACATCCGAAGTTCTTCAAAGGTAAATGATTTTATTTGAATGCTTTTCTGGTTTTTGTGCAATGTTGTTCGCTAAATGCCACGCTAAATGTTACGCTAGCTATCAATAGTTTTACACAAATGCTTGTTTTGCTATGGTTCAAAAGCATATTTTGAAAATCTGAGATGACAGTGTTGTTAAGAAAAGGGCTAAGCTTCAGAGCTAGCACATTCATTTCATTTCATTTTGCGATTTTCATAAATAGTTAACGTTACGTTATGCTAATGAGCTTGAGGCTATAACTGGATACAGGTTTTTTTCATAGCCAAACGTGAACAAAACGGAGCGATTTGTCCTACACAAATAATATTTTTTTGAAAAACTGAACATTTGCTATCTAACTGAGAGTCTCCTCATTGAAAACATCTGAAGTTCTTCAAAGGTAAATGATTTTATTTGAATGATTTTCTTGTTTTTGTGAAAATGTTGCTGGCTGAGTTCTAGGCTTATAGCTATGCTAGCTATCAATACTCTTACACAAATGCTTGTTTAGCTATGGTTGAAAAGCATATTTTGAAAAACTGAGATGACAGTGTTAACAAAAGTCTAAGCTTGAGAGCAAATATATTTATTTCATTTCATTTGCAATTTTCATGAATAGTTAACGTTGCGTTATGCTAATGAGCTTGAGGCTATAAATAGAATCCCGGATCCGGGATTGCTCGCCGCAAGAAGTTAAAGAACAGTTCTTGTCCCAAAAGGTGTGTACAAGAGACAAGAATGTGTTGGACTAGGTTAGTCGCTTTCGTGAGCGCCTACACCAAGCTTGTGCTCTCGCAAAGGAAGCTCTGTCTTCCTCACAGAGGAGCATGAAAAGACACTTTGATAAAGAGGCTGTTTCTCGTCCACTACAGCCAGGTGACCAAGTACTGGTGTTATTACCTGTTCCAGGATCTTCACTGTCAGCTCGTTACTCTGGTCCTTATTTAATTGAAAAGAAAATAAGTGAAACTGACTATGTGCTTCAAACTCCTGATAGACAACGCCAATCTCGTGTGTGTCACATTAACATGTTGAAAGCTTACCACACCCGACCATCACACAGTTAGATAGTTCAAAAACAGGAAGGTACTGCTGTCTCCTCTGCTACTTCTGCGATGATAGTGGACTGTTATAGTAATGATGATTTCTGTATGTTTTGTAAGGTTGACTTTGTTGTTGATCTTGTGAATATTCAATGTAATACTGTGGTCGCAATCCCTAGGGTTGCTCTTTTAAGGGTGGAGT
>NW_027003092.1:0-5696 GCF_036934945.1 Oncorhynchus masou masou | reverse complement strand
TATGCATCCGGTTCCGGTTGGAGCGAGCGGTCGCATCTACACTTCGGTCCGCAGGTAGTATAACTTTTCATTACATTTCGTTATAGTACAACGGTTTGATTTGTCTAATCTTAGCAATTTCTTCTTAGCTAGCTACATAGCCGTCTTTGTATCAAAGATAATTGCATAATTATCGTATTTCGTCGTCCTAACGTATCTGCCCAGCAGCTAGCTAAGCAGCTAGCTAACATCCACTGTCCACCAGCACTGTAGAAACTATTACACTCAACTGAGCGACTCGATTAGCGTAGTGTCAGCTAGCTACATAGTTGTCTTCGCTGTCTTCGTATCCAAGATAATTGTGCAGTTTAGAGTGTGTAGACTTAGAGTGATTATCTTAATTTACCGAGGTTAGCTAGCCAGCTATTTGTCGTCCTTAACGTAGGAGATGCTGCTAGCTAGCTAGCCAACAGCTAGCCAACCTCTACCGAATTGAACTTCAACTACCCGGTCAACATTCCGCGTCGCTCCACAGGTAGTATCACATTTTCATTTCACTTCATTACAGTACAACGGTTTGATTTGTTTGATCGTAGCTAGCCAGCTACATAGCCGTCTTTGTATCTAAGACAATTGTGTAGTCTAGAGCGATTTTCTAGGTTAGCTGGCCAGCTATTGTCGTTCTTTTAACGTAGCTAGCCAGCTAGCCCCGAATAGCAGCACTGTAGTAACTATTACAGTACAACGGTTTGTTTTGTTTGATCGTAGCTAGCTAGCTACATAGCCGTCTTTGTATCTAAGACAATTGTGTAGCCTAGAGCGATTTTCTAGGTTAGCTAGCCAGCTATTGTCGTTCTCTTAAGGTAACATAACGCAATCAACCTGCTAGCTAGCCAGCTAGCCCCGAATAGCAGCACTGTAGAAACTATTACACTCGACGGAGACGACTTGATTAGTGTAGTGTCAACATCGCAGCCACTACCAGCTAGCCTACTCCAGCAGTACTGTATCATTTCAATCATTTTAGTCAATAAGATTCTTGCTACGTAAGCTTAACTTTCTGAACATTCGAGACGTGTAGTCCACTTGTCATTCCAATCTCCTTTGCATTAGCGTAGCCTCTTCTGTAGCCTGTCAACTATGTGTCTATCTATCCCTGTTCTCTCCTCTCTGCACAGACCATACAAACGCTCCACACCGCGTGGCCGCGGCCACCCTAATCTGGTGGTCCCAGCGCGCACGACCCACGTGGAGTTCCTGGTCTCCGGTAGCCTCTGGAACTGCCGATCTGCGGCCAACAAGGCAGAGTTCATCTCAGCCTATGCCTCCCTCCAGTCCCTCGACTTCCTGGCACTGACGGAAACATGGATCACCACAGATAACACTGCTACTCCTACTGCTCTCTCTTCGTCCGCCCACGTGTTCTCGCACACCCCGAGAGCTTCTGGTCAGCAGGGTGGTGGCACCGGGATCCTCATCTCTCCCAAGTGGTCATTCTCTCTCTCTCCCCTTACCCATCTATCTATCGCCTCCTTTGAATTCCATGCTGTCACAGTTACCAGCCCTTTCAAGCTTAACATCCTTATCATTTATCGCCCTCCAGGTTCCCTCGGAGAGTTCATCAATGAGCTTGATGCCTTGATAAGCTCCTTTCCTGAGGACGGCTCACCTCTCACAGTCCTGGGCGACTTTAACCTCCCCACGTCTACCTTTGACTCATTCCTCTCTGCCTCCTTCTTTCCACTCCTCTCCTCTTTTGACCTCACCCTCTCACCTTCCCCCCTACTCACAAGGCAGGCAATACGCTCGACCTCATCTTTACTAGATGCTGTTCTTCCACTAACCTCATTGCAACTCCCCTCCAAGTCTCCGACCACTACCTTGTATCCTTTTCCCTCTCGCTCTCATCCAACACTTCCCACACTGCCCCTACTCGGATGGTATCGCGCCGTCCCAACCTTCGCTCTCCCTCCCCCGCTACTCTCTCCTCTTCCATCCTATCATCTCTTCCCTCTGCTCATACCTTCTCCAACCTTTCTCCTGATTCTGCCTCCTCAACCCTCCTCTCTTCCCTCTCTGCATCCTTTGACTCTCTATGTCCCCTATCCTCCAGGCCGGCTCGGTCCTCCCCTCCCGCTCCGTGGCTCGATGACTCATTGCGAGCTCACAGAACAGAGCTCCGGGCAGCCGAGCGGAAATGGAGGAAAACTCGCCTCCCTGCGGACCTGGCATCCTTTCACTCCCTCCTCTCTACATTTTCCTCCTCTGTCTCTGCTGCTAAAGCCACTTTCTACCACTCTAAATTCCAAGCATCTGCCTCTAACCCTAGGAAGCTCTTTGCCACCTTCTCCTCCCTCCTGAATCCTCCTCCCCCCCCCTCCTCCCTCTCTGCAGATGACTTCGTCAACCATTTTGAAAAGAAGGTCGACGACATCCGATCCTCGTTTGCTAAGTCAAACGACACCGCTGGTTCTGCTCACACTGCCCTACCCTGTGCTCTGACCTCTTTCTCCCCTCTCTCTCCAGATGAAATCTCGCTTCTTGTGACGGCCGGCCGCCCAACAACCTGCCCGCTTGACCCTATCCCCTCCTCTCTTCTCCAGACCATTTCCGGAGACCTTCTCCCTTACCTCACCTCGCTCATCAACTCATCCCTGACCGCTGGCTACGTCCCTTCCGTCTTCAAGAGAGCGAGAGTTGCACCCCTTCTGAAAAAACCTACACTCGATCCCTCCGATGTCAACAACTACAGACCAGTATCCCTTCTTTCTTTTCTCTCCAAAACTCTTGAACGTGCTGTCCTTGGCCAGCTCTCCCGCTATCTCTCTCAGAATGACCTTCTTGATCCAAATCAGTCAGGTTTCAAGACTAGTCATTCAACTGAGACTGCTCTTCTCTGTATCACGGAGGCGCTCCGCACTGCTAAAGCTAACTCTCTCTCCTCTGCTCTCATCCTTCTAGACCTATCGGCTGCCTTCGATACTGTGAACCATCAGATCCTCCTCTCCACCCTCTCCGAGTTGGGCATCTCCGGCGCGGCCCACGCTTGGATTGCGTCCTACCTGACAGGTCGCTCCTACCAGGTGGCGTGGCGAGAATCTGTCTCCTCGCCACGCGCTCTCACCACTGGTGTCCCCCAGGGCTCTGTTCTAGGCCCTCTCCTATTCTCGCTATACACCAAGTCACTTGGCTCTGTCATAACCTCACATGGTCTCTCCTATCATTGCTATGCAGACGACACACAATTAATCTTCTCCTTTCCCCCTTCTGATGACCAGGTGGCGAATCGCATCTCTGCATGTCTGGCAGACATATCAGTGTGGATGACGGATCACCACCTCAAGCTGAACCTCGGCAAGACAGAGCTGCTCTTCCTCCCGGGGAAGGACTGCCCGTTCCATGATCTCGCCATCACGGTTGACAACTCCATTGTGTCCTCCTCCCAGAGCGCTAAGAACCTTGGCGTGATCCTGGACAACACCCTGTCGTTCTCAACCAACATCATGGCGGTGGCCCGTTCCTGTAGGTTCATGCTCTACAACATCCGCAGAGTACGACCCTGCCTCACACAGGAAGCGGCGCAGGTCCTAATCCAGGCACTTGTCATCTCCCGTCTGGATTACTGCAACTCGCTGTTGGCTGGGCTCCCTGCCTGTGCCATTAAACCCCTACAACTCATCCAGAACGCCGCAGCCCGTCTGGTGTTCAACCTTCCCAAGTTCTCTCACGTCACCCCGCTCCTCCGCTCTCTCCACTGGCTTCCAGTTGAAGCTCGCATCCGCTACAAGACCATGGTGCTTGCCTACGGAGCTGTGAGGGGAACGGCACCGCAGTACCTCCAGGCTCTGATCAGGCCCTACACCCAAGCAAGGGCACTGCGTTCATCCACCTCTGGCCTGCTCGCCTCCCTACCATTGAGGAAGTACAGTTCCCGCTCAGCCCAGTCAAAACTGTTCGCTGCTCTGGCCCCCCAATGGTGGAACAAACTCCCTCACGACGCCAGGACAGCGGAGTCAATCACCACCTTCTGGAGACACCTGAAACCCCACCTCTTCAAGGAATACCTAGGATAGGATAAGTAATCCTTCTCACCACCCCCCCTTAATGATTTAGATGCACTATTGTAAAGTGGCTGTTCCACTGGATGTCAGAAGGTGAATTCACCAATTTGTAAGTCGCTCTGGATAAGAGCGTCTGCTAAATGACTTAAATGTAAATGTAAATGTTCTCTCACGTCACCCCGCTCCTCCGCTCTCTCCACTGGCTTCCAGTTGAAGCTCGCATCCGCTACAAGACCATGGTGCTTGCCTACGGAGCTGTGAGGGGAACGGCACCGCAGTACCTCCAGGCTCTGATCAGGCCCTACACCCAAACAAGGACACTGCGTTCATCCACCTCTGGCCTGCTCGCCTCCCTACCACTGAGGAAGTACAGTTCCCGCTCAGCCCAGTCAAAACTGTTCGCTGCTCTGGCCCCCCAATGGTGGAACAAACTCCCTCACGACGCCAGGACAGCGGAGTCAATCACCACCTTCTGGAGACACCTGAAACCCCACCTCTTCAAGGAATACCTAGGATAGGATAAGTAATCCTTCTCACCCCCCCTTAATGATTTAGATGCACTATTGTAAAGTGGCTGTTCCACTGGATGTCAGAAGGTGAATTCACCAATTTGTAAGTCGCTCTGGATAAGAGCGTCTGCTAAATGACTTAAATGTAAATGTTCTCTCACGTCACCCCGCTCCTCCGCTCTCTCCACTGGCTTCCAGTTGAAGCTCGCATCCGCTACAAGACCATGGTGCTTGCCTACGGAGCTGTGAGGGGAACGGCACCGCAGTACCTCCAGGCTCTGATCAGGCCCTACACCCAAACAAGGACACTGCGTTCATCCACCTCTGGCCTGCTCGCCTCCCTACCACTGAGGAAGTACAGTTCCCGCTCAGCCCAGTCAAAACTGTTCGCTGCTCTGGCCCCCCAATGGTGGAACAAACTCCCTCACGACGCCAGGACAGCGGAGTCAATCACCACCTTCTGGAGACACCTGAAACCCCACCTCTTCCAAGGAATACCTAGGATAGGATAAGTAATCCTTCTCACCCCCCTTAATGATTTAGATGCACTATTGTAAAGTGGCTGTTCCACTGGATGTCAGAAGGTGAATTCACCAATTTGTAAGTCGCTCTGGATAAGAGCGTCTGCTAAATGACTTAAATGTAAATGTTCTCTCACGTCACCCCGCTCCTCCGCTCTCTCCACTGGCTTCCAGTTGAAGCTCGCATCCGCTACAAGACCATGGTGCTTGCCTACGGAGCTGTGAGGGGAACGGCACCGCAGTACCTCCAGGCTCTGATCAGGCCCTACACCCAAACAAGGACACTGCGTTCATCCACCTCTGGCCTGCTCGCCTCCCTACCACTGAGGAAGTACAGTTCCCGCTCAGCCCAGTCAAAACTGTTCGCTGCTCTGGCCCCCAATGGTGGAACAAACTCCCTCACGACGCCAGGACAGCGGAGTCAATCACCACCTTCCGGAGACACCTGAAACCCCACCTCTTCAAGGAATACCTAGGATAGGATAAAGTAATCCTTCTCAACCCCCCCCTTAAATGATTTAGATGCACTATTGTAAAGTGGCTGTTCCACTGGATGTCAGAAGGTGAATTCACCAATTTGTAAGTCGCTCTGGATAAGAGCGTCTGCTAAATGACTTAAATGTAAA
>NW_027003091.1:0-5697 GCF_036934945.1 Oncorhynchus masou masou | reverse complement strand
AACTCTTCAGATATTTAATATCTGATCAATTAGTCTTCACCTTTACGTCAGTCTCATTCCAAACGTCGTAAATTATTGGTTATCTGCACAAACCCAGCCTTTACTATAAATCATCCATACACCAATTGGCTTAACTTGTTATGGCTGCAATCCCGATATCGGGATCGATATGACAACTACGAGTGAAAATAGAGGGCGCTAAATTTAAACCACAGAAATCTCATAATTATAATTCCTAAAACAAACAGGTGTCTTATATCATTTTAAAGCTATTCTCGTTGTTAGTCCCACCAAAGTATCTGATTTCAAATAGGCTTTTCAGTGAAAGCACTACAAACGTTTATGTTAGGTCTCCACCAAACCACAATAATCACAGCAATTTTCCAGCGAAATATAGCATTCACAAAAAGCATAAAGATCAAATTAATCACTAACCTTGAATTATCTTCATCAGATGACACTCATAGGACTTCATGTTACACGATATATGCATGTTTTCTTTGATAAAGTTCATATTTATATAAACAAATCGGAGTTTACATTGACGCGTTAGATTCACTAGTTCCAAAAACATCAAGTGATTTTGCATAGCCACATCGTTTCAACAGAAATACTCATCATAACTGTAGATGATAATACAAGTTATACACATGGAATTATAGATATACCTCTCCTTAATGCAACCGCTGTGTCAGATTTCAAAAAAAGTTGACGGAAAAAGCAACCCATGCAATAATCTGAGACAGCACTCAGAACAGTAGCCAAATTAGTCTCCATGTTGGAGTCAACAGAAACCAGAAAATACATGATAAATGTTTCCTTACCTTTGATGAACTTTATCAGAATGCAGTCCTAGAAATTCAAGGTCCACAATAAATGCTTGATTTGTTCGAAAATGTCCTTTATCTATGTCCAATTAGCTTCTTTGGTTAGCGTGTTTGGTAAACAATTCCAAAGTCACAAAGCATGTCCACTATAACGGGACGAAATGTCCAAAAGTTCCGTAACAGTCAGTAAAAACATGTCAAACGATGTACTGAATCAATCTTTAGAATGTTGTTTACAGATATCTTGAATAACGTTCCAACCAGAGAATTAGAATTACTTCAGATGAGTGGTGGAACGCAAGTCCTTCCCCTGTGAACGCGCCTGGTGAAAGCATGGTCCACTCATGGCTGTGGTGACTATTTCCTGTGTCAATCGACCCCCCTTCACATTAGTCATCAGACAAAGTTCTATTGACTGCTGACATCTAGTGTAAGGCGTACAAGTGAAAACTCATCCATATCTTGCTGTAATTTCAATGAGACCTTGGTTGAAAATATGCCACCTCCAGATAAAGTACAGGAAGTGTATTTTCTTAGGTTTTTGCCTGCTATATGAGTTTTGTTATACTCACAGACATAATTCAAACAGTTTTAGAAACTTCAGAGTGTTTTCATCCAATACTAATAATAATATGCAAATATTAGCAACTATGACTGAGGAGCAGGCTGTTTGATATGGGCATCTTTCATCCAAGCTACTCAATACTGCCCCTGCAGCCATAAGAAGTTAATCATTTATTTACTAATTAACTAAATAATCACAGAAATGCATAAACAAACAAACAGTAGATATTGCTTACTAACAAGAATAGGGAAGATTCCCTAGTAGACTAAACTGATATGATGGCTTGGTTGACAAAGGAAAGTGGGTGTGGACTGAGAAAGAAGTGGGAAAAACAAAAGGGATCACTACACACAGTTGATAATTATATTAATTGAAATGCCAATTCTTTGCACATGAATGCTCACTCATTCGGGAATAATTACAATCCCATATATATTTATGCCCACGGGTCATTGTGTAATGGCATTCCTCCCCCTCTTCTGAGGAGGAGAAGCAAGAAGGATTGGAGGACCAATGCGCAGCGTGGTAAGTGTCCATAACGTTTATTTAAAGACATAAATAGAACACTACAAAACAATAAACGTGAAACGAACGAAACCGAAACAGTACCGTGTGGTAACACACACACACACAGAAAACAAACACCCACAAACCAAAAGTGAAACCCAGGTAACCTAAGTATGATTCTCAATCAGAGACAACTAAAGACACCTGCCTCTGATTGAGAACCATACTCGGCTGAACTCAAAACCCCAACATAGAAAAACACAGATAGACTACCCACCCCAACTCACGCCCTGACCATACTAAATAAAGACAAAACAAAGGAAATAAAGGTCAGAACGTGACACATTGTGATCTTCTATGTTGTAATCCAGTCTGCTGGAGAGTTCATCCGAGTCTCTCTCTTTCTGTTTCGCTGAAGATTTTGTGGTTAGAAATTATTTTGTGGTTAGAAAGCCTCATAACTGAGGAACCTGTATAAGACAAAGTTAGGGAAATGTAGCTGTAATGTCTCTCACAGGTCACAAACATGACCACTTACATGTTCTCCAAAATATGGATATTGTTCAGTTCTCAAATTCTTTGATGTAGTAGAAGTTCCTTTGTTCTACTGTGAAACTCTCACCATACTGCATGGCCAGGGGGAGAGAATCTCTGCCAGGAATTTATGACTTGAGATAACAGAACCTGGGTGTAGGAGAGAGTGAGAGAGGGGGAAGCTATGAACTATACCCAGAAAGGGCCACATCATGTCCTTATACAATCGTCTCAAATAAAACTGAAGGACCTCAACGATACTCTGGACCCTGATCTCTCTTTTGACGATAATATCAAGACTATTTCAAGTACAGCTTTTTTCCATCTTTGTAACGTAGCAAAAATCTGAAACTTTCTGTCCAAAAATGATGCAGAAAATCCATGCTTTTGTCACTTCTAGATTAGACTACTGCAATGCTCTACTTTCTGGCTACCCGCATAAAGCACTAATTAACTTCAGTTATTGCTAAACACGGCTGCTAGAATCTTGACTAGAACCAAAATACTTGATCGTATTACTCCAGTGCCAGACTCTCTACACTGGCTTCCTGTAAAGGCTAGGGCTGATTTCAAGGTTTTTACTGCTAACCTACAAAACATTACATGGGCTTGCTCCTACCTATCTCTCCGATTTGGTCCTGCCGTACATACCTATACGTATGCTATGGTCACAAGATGCAGGCTTCCTTAATTGTCTCTAGAATTTCTAAGCAAACAGCTGTAGACAGGGCTTTCTCCTATAGAGCTCCATTTTATGTAACGGTCTGCCCATGTGAGAGACGTAGACTCAGCCTGGACCTTTAAGTCTTTAAGTCTTTATCTCTTCAGTAGGTCCTTTGATTGAGTGTAGTCTGGCCCAGTGGTGTGAAGGTGAACGGAAAGGCACAGGAGCAATGAACCACCCTTGCTCTCTCTGCCTGGCCTGTTCCCCTTTCTCCACCGGGATTCTCTGCCTCTGACCCTATTATGAGGGCTGTCACTAGCTTACTGGTGCTCTTCCATGCCGTCCCTAGGAGAGGTGAGTCACTTGAGTGGGTTGAGTCACTGACGTGATCTTCCTGTCCAGGTTTGGAACCCCCCTCAGGTTTGTGCCGGGGGGGAGATCTTCGTGGACTATACTTGGCCTTGTCTCAGGGTAATAAGTTCTAGTGGTATCCCTCTAGTGGTGTGAGGCTGTGCTTTGTCAAAGTGGGTGGGGTTATGGCCTGCTTGGTTGTGCCTGTCCAGGGGTATCGTCAGATGGGGCCACAGTGTCTCCTGATCCCTCCTATCTCAGCCTCCAGTATATATGCTGCAATAGTTTATGTGTCGGGGGCTAGGGTCAGTCTGTTATGACTGGAGTATTTCTCCTGTCTTATCCGGTGTCCTGTGTGAATTTAAGTATGCTCCCTTTAATTCTCTCTCCATCTCCCTTCCTCCCCTCCCAGAGGACAGCCCTGGGACCATACCTCAGGACTACCTGGCCTGATGACTGCTGTCCCCAGTCTACCTGGTTGTGCTTCTGCTCCAATTTCAACTGCTCTGCTGCCGCTATGGAACCCTGACCTGCTACCTTGTCCCGGACCTGCTGTTTTTGACTCTCTCTCTCTCTCTCTACCACACCTGCTGTCTCTAACTCTGAATGCTCGGCTATGAAAAGCCAACTGACATTTACTCCTGAGGTGCTGACCTGTTGCACTCTCTATAACCACTGTGATTATTACTTTTACATCTATGAACGTTTGAACATCTTGGCCATGTACTGTTATAATCTCAACCCGACCCAGACAGAAGAGGACTTGCCACATCCCAGAGCCTGGCTCCTCTCTTGGTTTCTTCCTAGGTTCCTGCCTTTCTAGGGAGTTTTTCCTAGCCACCGTGCTTCTACATCTGCATTGCTTGCTGTTTGGGGTTTTAGGCTGGGTTTCTGTATAGCACTTTGTGACATTGGCTGATGTAAGAAGGGCTTTATAAATACATTTGATTGATTCATATTGTGATCACTACATCCAATTGATCTGGATACTGCTTTCAAGCTAATTTCTGCAGCATCAGTAAAGATGTGATCAATAGAAGTTGATGATTTAATTCCTGTCCTGTTTGTAACTATGCGGGTAGGTTGACTGATAACCTGAACCAGTTTGCAGACACTAGTTACAGATTGAAGCTTTCTCTTGAGGGCAGGTTAATGAAAGCCAGTCAATATTGATTCATCACCCAGAAAATATACCTCTGTTGATATCACATATATTATCAAGCATTTCATGCTCTATCCAGATACTGACAGTGAGCACTCAGTTTGTCTATAGCAGCTTCCCACCAGAATGGGCTTTAGGTGAGAGGCAGATGAACTTGTAGCCATATTACTTCAACCATATTTAACATGAGATCCTCTGTAATCTTTACAGAATGTGGTTCTGAATATGAACAGACACACCTCCACCTTTGGCATTTATATATTTTCTGTAAATGTTATGACCTTGTATTGCTACCACTGTATCATCAAAGCTATTATCTAAGTGAGTTTCAGAATATGAATGTCATCTGTTACTAGCAAATTATTAATTTCGTAAACCTTGTTTCATAAGCTACATATATTAACGTGGGCTATTTTGAGCACTTTTCTTCCGGGATGCTTAATTGTTTTCATTGCTTTACTGGGAAGCTTAGCAGAAGTAGATATGCTCATGTTATTAATGTTAGTGCAGGGTGAGCTGCACACAGTGGACTTCCTCCTACGGCACACCACCTCAGTGCTAACATTATAAATCTGTTTCATATGCACATGATTACTGCATGTAATAGCTGTAGGGTCAGCAAAGGCATTCAGGGCAGTTAGAGGGACATAAATTAGGTTACTTACATTGTGTCTACCAATGCCCCTGCTGTAATGTGTGTTTGCTGAAGCGTCACAATGGTAGGGATTAGCTGAGCTGGGCTTGGGTCATTGATTTGTCATTGTCTCAACGGAGCCTTACACCCCTGCCTTAGTCCTTATGACAAAAGTTCTGAGCATAACAATATATTTTAAATGCCCGAATTCAGAATCAATTGGGCTTCCAAAAATAATATGGTCGCTGTATTAGGTTTATTCTGATTGCAGAATAAGATATACGGCCCATCTAAACAGCAGCTGAACCATGATTTTATGTCCCATTGAGGTGTCGTGACACGACTATCATTAATGTGGTGACTGTTATTTATTGAATAATTGCCTAATATGTTTAACTGTGACTCGATTCAATTCATCATGTAACAATTAACTCATTAGGAATTTGGGACATC
>NW_027003090.1:0-5698 GCF_036934945.1 Oncorhynchus masou masou | reverse complement strand
ATCATGGTAATAATGTAGCAGACTGTCACGCCCTGGCCTTAGTTATCTTTGTTTTCTTTATCATTTTGCTTAGGCCAGGTGTGACATGGGGGATTTATGTGTTTTTGTCTTGTATAGGGGTTTTTATAGATTTATGGGAGTTGTGTTATTTTCGGTGTCTAGATAAGTCTATGGTTGCCTGGAGTGGTTCTCAATCAGAGGCAGGTGTTTATCGTTGTCTCTGATTGGGAGCCATGTTTAGGCAGCCATATTCTTTTGGGTATTTTGTGGGTGATTGTTTCCTGTCTTTGTGTTTCATGCACCAGTTAGGACTGTTTCGGTTTTTCCACGTTTATTGTTTTGTAGTTTGTTCATGTTAACCTCTACAACGCTCGCGTTTGGTCCACCTCTACTTCCCAGGAAGAAAACTGTGACACAGACAGATAGATATCCACATCGCTGCTGCTGTCACAGTAATAATGTAGCAGACAGATGGATATCATCCTGACCAGGCTGCTGCTGTCACAGTAATGATGTAGCAGACAGGATAGATATCATCACGACCAGGCTGCTGCTGTCACAGTAATGATGTAGCAGACAGATAGATAGGCTGCTGCTGTCACAGTAATGATGTAGCAGACAGATAGATATCATCACGACCAGGCTGCTGCTGTCACAGTAATAATGTAGCAGACAGATAGATATCATCACGACCAGGCTGCTGCTGTCACAGTAATAATGTAGCAGACAGATAGATATCATCACGACCAGGCTGCTGCTGTCACAGTAATAATGTAGCAGACAGATAGATATCATCACTGCTGCTGTCACAGTAATAATGTAGCAGACAGATAGATATCATCACGACCAGGCTGCTGCTGTCACAGTAATAATGTAACAGACAGATAGATATCATCATGACCAGGCTGCTGCTGTCACAGTAATAATGTAGCAGACAGATAGATATCATCACGACCAGGCTGCTGCTGTCACAGTAATAATGTAGCAGACAGATAGATATCATTACGACCAGGCTGCTGCTTGTTCCATCACAGTAATAATGTAGCAGACAGATGGATATCATCACGACCAGGCTGCTGCTGTCACAGTAATAATGTAGCAGACAGATAGATATCATCCTGACCAGGCTGCTGCTGTCACAGTAATAATGTAGCAGACAGATAGATATCATCACGACCAGGCTGCTGCTGTCACAGTAATAATGTAGCAGACAGATAGATATCATCATGACCAGGCTGCTGCTGTCACAGTAATAATGTAGCAGACAGATGGATATCATCCTGACCAGGCTGCTGCTGTCACAGTAATAATGTAGCAGACAGATAGATATCATCACGACCAGGCTGCTGCTGTCACAGTAATAATGTAGCAGACAGATAGATATCATCACGACCAGGCTGCTGCTGTCACAGTAATAATGTAGCAGACAGATAGATATCATCACGACCAGGCTGCTGCTGTCACAGTAATAATGTAGCAGACAGATAGATATCATCACGACCAGGCTGCTGCTGTCACAGTAATAATGTAGCAGACAGATAGATATCATCACGACCAGGCTGCTGCTGTCACAGTAATAATGTAGCAGACAGATAGATATCATCCTGACCAGGCTGCTGCTGTCACAGTAATAATGTAGCAGACAGATGGATATCATCATGACCAGGCTGCTGCTGTCACAGTAATAATGTAGCAGACAGATAGATATCATCACGACCAGGCTGCTGCTGTCACAGTAATAATGTAGCAGACAGATAGATATCATCACGACCAGGCTGCTGCTGTCACAGTAATAATGTAGCAGACAGATGGATATCATCACGACCAGGCTGCTGCTGTCACAGTAATAATGTAGCAGACAGATAGATATCATCACGACCAGGCTGCTGCTTGTTCCATCACAGTAATAATGTAGCAGACAGATGAAATAACAAATGATATACAATGATTGTGTAAATGTGGATTTCCTTGGAAACAAAGCCAGTCAGACAAATACACATTGTAGTGTATCTTAATGATAGCCTTTTCTTCAATCCAGAGTGTCGTTCTCCATCACTTCACAGATCAATAGGATCCGTAAAGTCAGGACAGAAACCCGGTCATACACCACCCAGCTAAACCTGGCCCACCACCCTCCCAGATAAACCTGGCCCATCACCTCTCAGCTAAACCTGGCCCACCACCCTCCCAGCTAAAACCTGGCCCACCTCCCTCCCAGCTAACCTGGCCTACCATCTCCCAGCTAAATCTGGCCCACCACCCTCCCAGCTAAACCTGGCCCACCACCCTCCAGCTAAACCTGGCCCACCACCCACCCTGCAAAACCTGGCCCACCACCCACCCAGCAAAACCTGGCCCACCTCACTCCCAGCTAAACCTGGCCAACCACCCTCCCAGCTAAACCTGTTCCACCACCCTCCCAGCTAAACCTGTCTCTGAGCCTCTTCTGTCTCTGAGGGTCAGTCAGGTATGGGTCAGTCAGGTATAATGTCTGTAATTCATACCTCTACCAGCATGCCATGGATCAGTCTAGTCAGGTATAATCTCTGTTTTTAATTCATACTTCTACCAGCATGCTAATGGATCAGTCAGGTATAATATCTGTATGTAATTCATACTTCTATTAGCATGCTAATGGGTCAGTCAGGTATAATATCTGTATGTAATTCATACTTCTATCAGCATGCTAATGGGTCAGTCAGGTATAATGTCTGTAGGTAATTCATACTTCTATTAGCATGCTAATGGGTCAGTCAGGTATAATATCTGTTTGTAATTCATACTTCTATTAGCATGCTAATGGGTCAGTCGAGTATAATGTCTGTATGCAATTCATACTTCTATTAGCATGCTAATGGGTCAGTCAGGTATAATATCTGTATGTAATTCATACTTCTATCAGCATGCTAATGGATCAGTCAGGTATAATGTCTGTATGTAATTCATACTTCTATCAGCATGCTAATGGGTCAGTCAGGTATAATGTCTGTATGCAATTCATACTTCTATTAGCATGCTAATGGGTCAGTCAGGTATAATATCTGTATGTAATTCATACTTCTATCAGCATGCTAATGGGTCAGTCAGGTATAATGTCTGTAGGTAATTCATACTTCTATTAGCATGCTAATGGGTCAGTCAGGTATAATATCTGTTTGTAATTCATACTTCTATTAGCATGCTAATGGGTCAGTCAGGTATAATGTCTGTATGCAATTCATACTTCTATTAGCATGCTAATGGGTCAGTCAGGTATAATATCTGTATGTAATTCATACTTCTATCAGCATGCTAATGGATCAGTCAGGTATAATGTCTGTATGTAATTCATACTTCTATCAGCATGCTAATGGGTCAGTCAGGTATAATGTCTGTATGCAATTCATACTTCTATTAGCATGCTAATGGGTCAGTCAAGTATAATATCTGTATGTAATTCATACTTCTATCAGCATGCTAATGGATCAGTCAGGTATAATGTCTGTATGTAATTCATACTTCTATCAGCATGCTAATGGGTCAGTCAGGTATAATGTCTGTATGTAATTCATACTTCTATTAGCATGCTAATGGGTCAGTCAGGTATAATATCTGTTTGTAATTCATACTTCTATCAGCATGCTAATGGGTCAGTCAGGTATAATGTCTGTATGTAATTCATACTTCTATTAGCATGCTAATGGGTCAGTCTTGTCAGGTATAATCTCTGTTTGTAATTCATACCTCTACCAGCATGCTAATGGATCAGTCAGGTATAATCTCTGTTTGTAATTCATACCTCTACCAGCATGCTAATGGATCAGTCAGGTATAATCTCTGTTTGTAATTCATACCTCTACCAGCATGCCATGGGTCAGTCAGGTATAATCTCTGTTTGTAATTCATACCTCTACCAGCATGCTAATGGATCAGTCAGGTATAATCTCTGTTTGTAATTCATACCTCTACCAGCATGCTAATGGCTCAGTCAGGTATAATGTCTGTAATTCATACCTCTACCAGCATGCTAATGGATCAGTCAGGTATAATGTCTGTAATTCATACCTCTACCAGCATGCTAATGGGTCAGTCAGGTATAATCTCTGTTTGTAATTCATACCTCTACCAGCATGCTAATGGCTCAGTCAGGTATAATGTCTGTTTGTAATTCATACCTCTACCAGCATGCCATGGGTCAGTCAGGTGTAATCTCTGTTTGTAATTCATACCTCTACAAGCATGCTAATGAATCAGTCAGGTGTAATCTCTGTTTGTAATTCATACCTCTACCAGCATGCCATGGGTCAGTCAGGTATAATCTCTGTATGTAATTCATACCTCTACAAGCATGCTAATGAATCAGTCAGGTGTAATCTCTGTTTGTAATTCATACCTCTACCAGCATGCCATGGGTCAGTCTTGTCAGGTATAATCTCTGTTTGTAATTCATACCTCTACAAGCATGCTAATGGATCAGTCAGGTATAATCTCTGTTTGTAATTCATACCTCTACCAGCATGCCATGGGTCAGTCAGGTATAATGTCTGTTTGTAATTCATGCCTCTGCAAGCATGCCATGGGTCAGTCTTGTCAGGTATAATGTCTGTATGTAATTCATACCTCTACCAGCATGCCATGGGTCAGTCTTGTCAGGTATAATCTCTGTCTGTAATTCATACACCTCCAGCATGCTAAAGGATCAGTCAGGGTATAATCTCTGTTTGTAATTCATACCTCTACCAGCATGCCATGGGTTAGTCTTGTCAGGTATAATCTCTGTTTCTTAATTCACACCTCTACTACCAGCATGCCATAGGTCAGTCTTGTCAGGTATAATCTCTGTTGTAATTCATACCTCTACCAGCATGCTAATGGATCACTCAGGTATAATCTCTGTTTTGTAATTCATACCTCTACCAGCATGCCATGGGTCAGTCAGGTGTAATCTCTGTTTGTAATTCATACCTCTACCAGCATGCTAATGGATCAGTCAGGTATAATCTCTGTATGTAATTCATACCTCTACCAGCATGCCATGGGTCAGTCTTGTCAGGTATAATGTCTGTTTGTAATTCATACCTCTACCAGCATGCCATGGATCAGTCAGGTATAATCTCTGTTTGTAATTCATACCTCTACCAGCATGCCATGGGTCAGTCTTGTCAGGTATAATCTCTGTTTGTAATTCATACCTCTACCAGCATGCTAATGGATCAGTCAGGTATAATCTCTGTTTGTAATTCATACCTCTACCAGCATGCTAATGGATCAGTCAGGTATAATCTCTGTTTGTAATTCATACCTCTACCAGCATGCTAATGGATCAGTCAGGTATAATCTCTGTTTGTAATTCATACCTCTACCAGCATGCCATGGGTCAGTCAGGTATAATCTCTGTTTGTAATTCATACCTCTACCAGCATGCTAATGGATCAGTCAGGTATAATCTCTGTTTGTAATTCATACCTCTACCAGCATGCTAATGGATCAGTCAGGTATAATCTCTGTTTGTAATTCATACCTCTACCAGCATGCTAATGGATCAGTCAGGTATAATCTCTGTTTGTAATTCATACCTCTACCAGCATGCTAATGGGCCAGTCTTGTCAGGTATAATGTCTGTAATTCATACCTCTACCAGCATGCTAATGGGTCAGTAAGGTATAATCTCTGTCTGTAATTCATACCTCTACCAGCATGCTAATGGGTCAGTCAGGTA
>NW_027003089.1:0-5702 GCF_036934945.1 Oncorhynchus masou masou | reverse complement strand
TATGAGATGAAGCAAGTGGAGAGTGCAAGTACGGATTGATATGTTTTTATTGTTGTTAAAATTCAGGCTTATTTTTATTACATTTTACATTCTCCAGCCACTAGGGAGCCCCTGACAAAAAGTAATAATAAATGTTATTATTATTATTTTAATTGTGTTTTTTTGTGTGTTTTTTTACTCAGTCAGGGTCTCAAATTACTGTTGAAAGTTAGAATCGTAAAATATAGAAGGTGCAAGTTCTAAATTTGATCGTGCATCAGCAGTTACTCTATTTTTGTCAGTCACTGAAAGTCACTCAATTAGCACATTTTTGGATTGGTAAGTTAGTCTAGACGGTTATCTAAACATGTTGCAATCTTTAACACCTGTTTAGAATTTTAAACATCAACCTATAGTCTTGTTCATGCCGTAAACTCTACTTATATTTGTTACGGGGTTCTTCCATTGAAGGAGAGGCGGACCAATACGCAGCGTGGTTGAAGTTCATGGTTTTTTAATAAAAGAAACTATACATGAATAGACTAACAAAACCAAGAAATGTGAAAAACCAAACCAGCCCTATCTGGTGCAAACACAGAGACAGGAACAATCACCCACAAACCCCAACACCAAACAGGCTACCTAAATATGGTTCCCAATCAGAGACAATGACTAACACCTGCCTCTGATTGAGAACCATATCAGGCCAAACACAGAAACAGACAAACTAGACACGCAACATAGAATGCCCACTCAGATCACACCCTGACCAAACAAAACATAGAAACATACAAAGCAAACTATGGTCAGGGTGTGACAATACTCCTGTGTCTGATGTGTTATTAGAATTGCCATTGTACTGGGATGATATGACTGTTGGTGAAAAGCTGAAGAAACTGCAGCTCTTGCCTAACTAACCAGAGTACCAGAGAGTTACACAGGGATTCCAAAGCACCACAGCAGCACAACAATTCATCATCCAAAATGTAAGCAACAAACACCCTGACATACAACAACACACACAAACAGCTGCTTGCTGGGTGTATATTAGATACTATAAATGAAGATAGAAGATACCAATTCAGTAGATAGAAGATAGTAAATTAAGATAGAAGATACCAATAGTTTACTCTTGTATACTGTTGTGTTTAAAGGGATACTTCGGGATTTATGCAATGAAGCCCTTTATCTACTTCCCCATCGTCAGATGAACTCATGGATACCATTTGTATGTCTCTGCACCCAGTATGAAGAAAGTTGGAGGTAGTTTCATGAGCCAGTGTTAAGTAGTGTTAGCACAATGACTGGAAGTCTATGGTATCTCCTAGCATACTAGCATTTACCATAGACTTCCAGTCATTGAGCTAATACTAGCTAGCAATTGCGCTAACGCTAGTTAGCAACTTCCTTCAAACTGCATGCAGAAGACATAAGAATGGTATCCACAAGTTAATCTGACTCTGGGGATGTAAATAAAGGGCTTCATTGCCAATATCCTGAAGTATTCATTTAAGGTGTTGATCTGGTCTGGAAACATTGTCTCTTTGTCAGATCGAGCGTGTGCAAAATGTATTTCTGTGGCAGGCATACGCATTGAGTGAACTCCGGCCAAGAGATGACCAGGTGAGATGGAGAAAAGAAACTACCACGGGACAGCAGCAACCACCTGTGATGCCAATGAAAGGAATTAATTCAACAGGAGACTCGCTAATTAGTGGTATTGCTATTACAATACATTATTTTTTACAATGACATGAGCAGTGTGTTGGTTATGGTGATGAACAGAGTAATGTCTGTTTTTTTAAATAATTTATAGCACAAGGTTTACATTTTATATTGACCTTTATTAATTTATTAACAGACTCTGGCTCAACACTTTTTCTTGCTTTGTTTAGCAGCAACATATGGACTGGGTGTGTATTTGTCTGTGAATGCAAGCTATTCAGCCAATCCCACATACCCCTACTGATGGTGCTGGCCACAGTTGTATGTACGTGGCACGTGTCCTGAGATATCCAGGGCGCTATACCCTGGGTTACTCCACCATAAAGTTTACCCCTCCTCGCTCCACCACAGACCCCACTGACTGCTATGACAGTCTAGTGAACAACTAGCAGACATGATGACCAAACCAGAGTATCTCATCATGTTCAGCTAATAGTGACCCTTTATTATCATTTATAAACATTTGTAAGCATTTTTAGAGGCCTAGTTATAAACAAGTGTTCCCATGTGCCTAATTGTATGTGAGTATAATTCTCACTTCTATTGTTACTATCAGCTGTCAAAATCATTATCATCAGTGCTTTCAGAAAGCATTGACTTTTTTTTACACTTTGTTGTGTTAGAAAGTGGGATTAAAATGTATTAATTGTCATTTTTTGTCAACAAGCTACACAAAACTTTAATGTCAAATTGAAAGAAAAAATGCAAATAATTTAGTTTTATTATAAATGGAAAATAAAACAATCTTGATTAGAGAAGTATTCAACTCCCTGAGTCAATGCATATTAAAATCACATTTGGCAACGATTACCGTCTTTCTGAATAAAGCTTTGCACACCTGGATTGTACAATTAATTGTCCACTATTCTTTAAACAATTCTCCAAGCTCTATCAAGTTGGTTGTTGATCATTTTTAAAGTGCCAATATATAACTTTTTTGGGCGAACCGACCAAATTCAAATACAAGAGTTATAGATCGATCATTCGACTTTAAAGCAAGTCTAAGAAGCGGCAGATCTGTTCTATGTGTGCTATTTCTATGCTTACCCTTCTTAATGTTTGTTTTTGCGTCTTTAATTTTCGGTTTTGTACACCAGCTTCAAACAGCTGAAACAAAAAAAAAATTGGTTATGAAAATATTTTTCACAGTGGTTTAGATGGTACAATGATTCTCTATACGAGCACATGTTTTCACATAAACTTAAATTAGGCAAACTATTAGAGTTTAAGCAACCAGGAAATGGCAGAGTGATTTCTGCATAGCGCAACTTTAAGCCTTGCCATAACTGTTCAAGACGATTTAAGTCAAAACTTCATCTAGGCCACTCAGGAGCATTTATTGTCATCTTGGTGAGCAACTCCAGTGTATATTTGGCCTTGTGTTTTAGGTTATTGTCCTGCTGAAAGGTGAATTTGTCTCCCCGTGTCTGTTGGAAAGCATACGCAACCAAAGTTTCCCAGAGGACCTTAACTGTGCTTAACTGTCCTCTTATGGACTTAACTGTCCATAATTATTATTTTTAACTCCCTAGTCTTTGCCAATGACAAGCATAACCATAACATGATGCATGTTTGAAAACATGAAGAGCTTGTACTAAGTGATGTGTGTTGGATTTTCCCCAAACATAACGCTTTGTATTCAGGACAAAAAGTTCATTTCTTTGACACATTTTTTTACAGTATAACTTCAGTGCCTTACGGACACATCAAATAAATGTTTATTTGTCACATGCGCCGAATACAACATGTGTAGACCTAACAGTGAAATGCTTACTTACAAGCCAAAAAAGAAAATAATTAAAGAGCAGCAGTAAAATACCAATAGAAGGTTATGCACAGGGGAACCAGTTAGTCGATGTAATGGAGGTAATATGTACACGAAGGTAGAGTTATTAAAGTGACTATACATAGATAATAAACAGAGAGCAGCAGCAGAGGGAGGGGGGGGCAATGCAAATTGTCTGGGTAGCCATTTGATTAGATGTTCAGGAGTCTTATGGCTTGGGGGTAGAAGCTGCTTAGAAGCCTCTTGGACCTAAACTTGGCACTCCGGTACCGCTTGCCATGCTGTAGCAGAGAGAACCGTCTATGCCTAGTGTGGCTGGAGTCTGACAATTGTTAGGGTCTTCCTCTGACATGCCATACCAGGCAGTTGCCATACCAAGCAGTGATGCAACCAGTCAGGATGCTCTCGATGGTGCAGCTGTAGAACCTTTTGAGGATCTGAGGACCCATGCCAAATATTTTCAGTCTCCTGAGGGGGAATAGGTTTTGTCGTGCCCTCTTCACGACTGCCTTGGTGTGCTTGGACCATGTAGTTGGTTGGTGATGTGAAAACCAAGGAACTAGTAGCACTCAACCTGCTCCACTACAGCCCCGTCGATGTGAATGGGGGCGTGCTCGGTCCTCCTTTTCTTGTAGTCCACAATCATCTCCTTTGTCTTGATCATGTTGAGGGAGAGGTTGTTGTCCTGGAACCACACGGTCAGGTCTCTGACCTCCTCCCTATAGGCTGTCTCGTGGTTTTTGGTTGATCAGGCCTACCACTGTTGTGTCATCATCGTACTTAATGGTGTTTTTGGAGTCGTGTCTGGCCATGCAGTCATGAGTGAGCAGGGAGTACAGGAGGGTACTGAGTACTCACCCCTGAGGGACCCCTGTGTTGAGGATCAGCGTGGCAGATGTGTTGTTACCTACCCTCTCCACCTGGGGGCGGCCCGTCAGGAAGTCCAGGATCCAGTTGCACAGGGAGGATAAGTCCCAGGGTCAATAGCTTAGTGATGAGCTTTGAGGGCACTATGTTGCTGGTGCACGCTGAGCTGTAGTCAATGAATAGTATTCTCACATAGGTGTTCCTTTTGTCCAGGTGTGAAAGGGCAGTGTGGAGTGCAATAGAGCATTGCATCATCTGTGGATCTGTTGGTATGCAAATTGTAGTGGGTCCTAAGGGTTTCTGGGGTAATGGCGTTGATGTGAGCCATGACCAGCCTTTCAAATCATTTCAAGGCTACAGACATGAGTGCTACGGAGTCGGTAGGCATTTGGGCAGGTTACCTTAGTGTTCTTGGGCACAGGGGACTAAGAAGGTGGTCCTGCTCGAAACATGTTATTAATACAGAAATGTAAGTGAAGAACATTTGCTAGTTGGTCATCGCACACTCTATTTCGCCATAGGCTGGTCATCTAGGTTTGTTGCCTGCATAATTTCAATCACCATGAAGAAAAACAATGCACAATATGATAATTCTAGTTACATGCGAGACATCAAGTGGTTTGTGATTATGCGATCGTGATGATGTGGCTCAGTTGGTAGAGCATGGTGCTTGCAATACTAGGGCTGTGGGTTCAATTCCAAAGGGTGACCAGTATGAAGAAAATGTATGCCCTCACTGCTTACTGTAAGTTGCTCTGGATATACGTTTCTACTGAAAAGGAATGAATAGACCATTTCAGTTTCCTCATAGAAATGAATAGTCCATTTCAGTTTTCACATAGAAATGAATAGTCCATTTCAGTTTTTTCACATAAGAAATGAATAGTCCATTTCAGTTTTCACCTCAGAAATGAGGTAAGTCCATTTCATAGTTTTCACATAGAAATGAATAGTCCATTTCAGTTTCCCCATAGAAATGAATAGTCCATTTCAGTTTTCACATAGAAATGAATGAGTCCATTTCAGCTTCCCCATAGAAATGAATAGTCCATTTCAGTTTCCCCATAGAAATGAATAGTCCATTTCAAGTCCACATAGAAATAAGTTGCACATAGTATTTCAAGAAACTGGAAAACATATATCAAGCAAGTATTTTTATGTTCCACAAGTATATTCAGGTAATCTTATGTACAGATACTTATCAGACTTAAAACTTCTCTAGGGTAGGGGGCAGCATTTGGAATTTTGGATGAAAAGCATGCCCTAAATTCAACTGCCTGCTATTCTCATCCCCAGATTAAAATATATGCATATTATTAGTATATTTGGATAGAAAACACTGAGG